>NW_010427240.1:8687-36029 GCF_000710305.1 Buceros rhinoceros silvestris | reverse complement strand
AAGGGCGTGGGTGAACCCCCCCCCCGTGGGGTAGATGAAAAAAAAAAAAAAAAAAAAAAAAAAAACCAAACCAAAACAAAAAAAACCCCACCCCAAAACCAAACAAACTATAAAAGTAACTCCTAGTGCTTCAGAATGCCAAAATACCTGCAGTGATAAGAGGGTTGGGGTCAGGGCAAGGGCTGGGAGTGGGCCTGAGAGCAAACCTTGGAGGAGGGCCAGCTGGGTAAACTACAACCACCAGGAAGTTGCTCAGATAAGCAGGTTCAGAGATTGTCGTAGTACCTGCCTTCCTGGCCCTGGGATGGATGGATGGACCTAGACCAACCTTGTTCACTTGCCTTTTCAAATGAGACGTGACTGCTGGACTCCTAATCCTGGGATTTTCATGCAGGAAAACAGTCATAGAATCAGAGAACCATTTTGGTTGGAAGCGATCTTTAAGATCAAGTCCAGCCTTGAACCCACCAGCACTGTCACCACTAAATCATGTTCCTTAGCCCCACATCTACACGTCCGGACTCCACCACTTCCCTGGGCAGTCTGTTCCAGGACTTGACAATGCTTTCAGTGAATAAATTTTTCTTCATATCCAGCCTAAACCTCCCTTGGTGCAACTTAAGGCCATTTCCTCTCAGCCTATTGTTCGTTACTTGGGAGAAGAGACTGACCCCCACCTTACTACAACCTCCTTTCACGTAGCTGTGCAGAATGACAAGATCTCTTCTGAGCCTCCTTCTCTCCAGACTAAACAACCCCAGTTTCCCTCGGCTGCTGTACTCAGATTCTGTCCAGGTCTCTCTGTAGAGCCTCCCTACCCTCAAGCAGATCAACACCCCATCCAACTTGGTGTCATTTGCAAACTTACTGAGGGTGCACTTGATCCCCTCGTCCAGATCATTGATAAAGTTGTTAAAGAGGACAGGCCCTAATACTGAGCCCTGGAGAACCTCCTGTGACTGGCTGCCAGCTGGATTGAACTCCCTTCACCGCCACTCCTTGGGCCCAGCCATCTAGTTTTCTCTCCAGCGAAGAGTACACTCATCCAAGCCATGAGCAGCCAGTTTCTCCAGGAGAATGCTGTGGGAAACAGAGTCAAAGGCTTGAATAAAGTCTAGGTAGACAACATCCACAGCCCTTCCCTTATCCGCTAAGCAGGTCACCTTGTCACAGAAGGAGATCAGGTTAGTCAAGCAGGACCTGCCTTTCACAAACCCGTGCTGACTGGGCCTCATCATCTGATTGTCCTGTACGTGCTGTGTGATGGCACTCAAGATGACCTGCTCCATAACCTTCCCCAGCTCCAAGATCAGATTGACAGGCCTGTAGTTCTTTGGATCAATCCTCTTTCTGGCCCTTCTTGTAGATGGGCGTCACATTTGCTAAGCAAACCTCCCTGGTTAGCCAGGACTGCTGATAAATGATGGAAAGTGGCTTGGTGAGCATTTCCACAAACTTCCTCAGTACCCTTGGGTGGATCCTATGCAGCCCGATAGACTTGTGTGCATCTAAGTGGTGTAGTAGGTCCTGTTGTCCAGCTCAGGGGGCTGGGTACCCCAAATACCACTGGTCTTACTATTAAAGGCTGCATCAAAGAAGACATGCAGTACCTTAGGCTTCTCCTAATCCTTGGTCACTATGTTTCTTCCCGCATACAGTAAAGGGTGGAGATTCTCCTTAGTCCTTCTTTTGCTGTCAGTGTATTTATAGAAACATTTTTTATTGTCTGTTATGGCAATAGCCATATTAATTTCTAGTTGGGCTTTGGCCCTTCTGATTTTCTCCCTGCACAGCTTCATGAAATCTTTGCAGTCCTCCTGAGTGACGTGTCTCTTCTTCCAAAGGCCATAGACTTTCCTTTTCTTCCTGAGTTCCAGCCAAAGCTCTGTTTAGTCAGGCTGGTCTTCTACCCTGCGGGCTTGTCTTAATGGCACACCAGGATGGACTGCTTCTGTGCCTTAAAGATATCCTTCCTGAAGACTGTCCAGCCTTCCTGGACTCTTTTGTCCTTCAGGGTTGTCTCCGAAGGCACTTTGTCAACTGGTGTCCCGAACAGGTCAAAGTCTGCCCTCCAGAAGTCCAAGGTGTCAGTTCTACTGACACCCCTCATTCCTCAAGAACTGAAAACTCTACCATCTCGCAATCACTATGCCCAAGATGGCCTCCAACCGTCACATCACCCACAAGTTCTTCTCTTCAACAGGTCCAGCAGGGAGCCTTCCCTAGTTGGCTCACGTACCAGCTGTGTCAGGCAGTTGTCCTCCACACAAACCAGGAACCTCCTGGACTGTTTCCTCTCTGCTGTGCTGTGTTTCCAGCAGACACCTGGTAATTTGAAGTCACCCACAAGAACAAGTGGTAGTGGTTGTGGGACTTTTCTCTGCTGCTTTTAGAATATTTCATCTGGCTCTCAGTCCTGGCTGGCTGGTCTATAACAGATTCCCACCACAATATCTGCCTGGTTGTCCTTCCCCCTGATTCTTACCCATAAAGCTATCGTCACCATTATTATGCTCAAGACAAAACACTCCTTAACATGTAGGGCCACTCCACCACCTCTCCTTCCAGGTCTATCCCTTCTGAAGAGTCTATAGCCATCCAATGCAGCTTTCTAGTTGTGCAAATCATTCCACCATATTTCTGCGATGTCAACGGCATCATAGTTTTCCTGTTGTACAATGGCTTCAGCTCCTTGTGTTGGTTGATGATGCTTCAGGCGTAGGTGTAGATGCACTTTAGTTGGGCTATTGATTCTGACACCTTTCTGGGGGTAGAAGGGGTAATTCCCCCTAGGTAGAAGGTGGGTAATTCCCACCTAACCATTCCCAGGGAAATCCATGTTTTCTAGCCCATCTATATCCAACCCCTGCCTCCACTGGTGTGGCAGACCAAAGGACCTTGCTGGCATGCCATTCCACAAACATTGATGTGCTGCCTCCAGGCATATCTCCAGCAAGCCCGCTTTTATCCCTTTCCCTCTTCAAATCTAATTTAAAGCTCTTTTGATGAGCCCTGCCAACTCCTCGGCAAAAATCCTTTCTCCTCTGTTACCAGCAGGCCTGGTGGTTTGTAAATCTACCCATGATCAAGAAACCTGAAGTGGTGCTGGTGACACCAATTAACTTCTAACCTTGATTTTCTTTACATAGCGACAACAGCTTTTCCATAGATAGTGTGGGCTTGTCCCATGACCGTCCTGGTTTTGCCCATTTCAAACAATGAGAAAGAGCAGAGAGGTGTAGTCAAAGGTCATTTCCCCACCATTGCTCTAGCTCTGGTTGGCCATCCCACATATACACTCAGGAACTGTCTGAGAAATGATCCCGGAAGAAAAGGCCTGTGCTCAGATCATAAAGAAATGCCTGTAAACCTTTTCCTGCTTTCTGGGTGAGAAAAGCCTGGGTAGTGAGTATTTATTGTTTCTTTGATTCCTAGTAGAAACTGTTTTCCTCAGCAGCTCCCTTTACCCCTCCTGCAGCTATGGCCTAAGTGGTCTGTGCCCTCAGGAATTCCCCAGAGTGGTTCACCAAACTTTAAAGCTATCTCAGGTCTAGGTCAGTCCATCCATTTGTTCCAGGACCAGGAAAGTGAGCACCAGTCTAGTCCTTGTCTTCTTGCTATAATCCATGTTGTTGTCTTCCAGTTCATCCTTTTCTATCCCAGCTTAATATCTGGAGTAATTTAGTCTAAATGGTTTCTGTGAAAACACATTTCACGCATCTCTTCTGTGTTGAGTCATTCAAGGCTGAGGGGGTCAGTGTTTATGCAGAATAGGTGAGCCTGACTGAGAGTGCGGGAGCTTTGGGTTTAATTTGTTTGGGTTGACCAGGGATGGTGTAAGCTCAGAGACAACTAGGGAGACAGTGGACTAGTGTGAGAGGGCTAGGGTGAGACAGAGAAATGGCCCCAAGGTCCTAGCAAGGGCTGGATATTTACATTTACATATTGACATGGCCCATGTGACCCAGAGTCTGTGTAACCTTTGATTTTAGACATCAAGTTCATACCCCCCATAGATGGGGCAAATCACAGAGTGGGATTTATCTATCTAAATCAGCTTGGACAGCTGTATTAAAGTTGATGAGCCTGTTCACTAGTGTTTAGATGGCTAAAACTGTATGAATGAAACCATTCTCTGCAGAAATATCCTGGGGAAGGTGTTGTGGGAGTGCCAGGTGGGAATGATGGAGGGGATAAAGTGCTTCGGGGTGAATTAACTGATCAGAATCTGACTATGAGCCACTAATGAGAAGCTTCCTTGAAGCACAGTGCTTCGATGTGTCAATTGAGTTAATTATAGAAAAAAATGAGACATATTCATGCAGGTGTATGTGACTGCCAAAACCTTACCTGGAGTATTGTATGCACTTCTGAGCATCAATGACTGAGGGAGAAGGAATTCAGGGTGGAACACGTGCCGAGAAGTGACGATGGTAATGAAAAGCGTTTTAGAGAAGAGAGCTTGCTCAGCTTAGACAAGCAAAGGCTGAAAGAGGTCATGGTTACTTTCTGTGAGTCGAAAACAGGTGGAACACCTGGGAGGGAGCCACTTATGCTAAAGAACAATACTGATGCAGGAACGAATGATTATAAATTGGCTATGAATAAACATAGATGGAAAGCTAGGATGGATTTGGGCAGAGAGCAATAAATTTTTGGTTGTTTTAAAACAACAGTGGAAATAAAGGAGGACAGAATCTATCCAGTTTTAAAACAGAACTGGGTCACTTTATAAAAAGAAGATGCAGGATGTTTGCCAGTAATACCAGACGGGTAGAACTTGATACACCGGGAAATTCCATCCAGTTCATTGCTCCTGGGTCAGTCATTTCTACTTGGGCAGACATAGCTAGTGTCAACATCAGAGGAAACTAAAGCTAAACTAAAATTGAAAGATTTGTGGTTTGCTGTGAGAGGGTGGGTAATTATTTAGAAGATAATATGCCCCTGTAGATACGAGAATCAAGGTCCTGCTGGTAGCATTCACGTATTTCGGCATTAGCGCCAACACAAAAGGTGATTAGATAAAGACAGCTAGGGCAAGGTAGGGAATAAAAAATAATGCCTTGTAAACAGAGATGACATTACAGAGGTGGCCTGGCAAACATAATTAACCTAGAATCTTGAAAGCAAAGGAGTAGGACATTAGGGAAGAAACCAAAATTTTTTCTACATGGTCCTTCAAAGGCGAAGTACTCAAGGACTGCAGACTTTCACTCTACTGCAGCCAAGAGAGCAAAGCTCCACACAACTTCTGAGCTTTGAAAGAAAACCTTACTGGTGGCTGATACTTGTGACCGGAATAAGATATATTGATCTAGATGGGACAAAGTTGTCTATCTCTAAATGTCTATGATAGTTAATCCTCAAAATTATTGGCATTTCTTTAGCATCTTCAGTATATAGGGATCATTTTAGAATCTCAGGTGCTAAAATTAGAGTTTCTGGTAGTGAAAATCTGCAGAGTGTGGACCTCAAGGATCAAAAAGAATGGTATAGAAAGGGAAGAATATAGATGGTAACATTAAAACCAACAATTTCCACCTTTATTTTTTGAACCCGCAGACTAAAACTGCTTCAAGCACATATATATAGACACCATGTTCAGCAGCTCTGACAGGGGTGTCTTTTTCTCTTTTAGAAAAAGGACTCTTAAAGTCTTTCAGATAAGAGAAGTCTCAAAGGTATCCACTTTTTCATCATGCGGCACATCTTTGGATCTGAATTTCAGCACTGAAGATTCCAGATGCTATAAAAACATTATTGTGGCGCAACATAGCATTAAGGCCATGTCTCCCTGATGCAGACTGTACTGGTTTAGCCACCCAGCCTGACAAACTGCTGCCAATACCAAGCCAATATATCTCTTTTTTTTTTCTTTCCCCATAATTATACCATTTTTATCCCTGAGTGGGATTTCTCAGACACGCTATTGTTGTCAGGGACATAAGACTGTGTTACCACTATATTGAAGCCACTTCCCTGCCCCCAAAAGGCATTAAAATGAAACTTAGCTTTTGCTAAACAGTGGTTTCATAATCACAAATTGAACAATATGTAGTTGTGCTTAATCAAAGTGCCATAATACAGACATGGTAATTTTCTTATTTAACTCAAAAAAATCTCTGTACAACAGTATTTTGTTTTATTAACCACCAGCATCCCCTCCCATGACCCAGCTGTTATATCAAAATGAAAAAAAGACGACTTTGACTGGAGCAGGGTAATGCATATAGGTGTCATGTCAGAGAAGTCTGAAAAATGAAAGAAACTGAAAAGCTGTCTTGCATGTAAAACATCTTCTAATCACATCAGCAACTGATAAGTGGTAATTTGGGTTGATGTTCCTGTTATTTTCAGGAAAGAGTTAAAAAGTCTAGAAGAAGTATCATTTTGATTGTACTAAGTCTCACTGTAATTGATAGAAAGGCTCTCACTGATCTAGAAATAGAAGGCCAGCTAGCCTCTTTAATGGGAAACTATTATGGAACACTCTTACGAGCATGCTGTGGCTGGCAGTGCCTGGTGATACTCACAGACAGTGCTTACCCATGACAGGAAGGTGCTTCTTCTTCAGGAACTAGCAATAGGCTCTTGCTTGCAAGGTCTCGTCCTTGGGGTGGGGATTCAACCACCCAGATGCCTGCTGGAACGGCAACACAGCATCTGGAAGGAAACCCAGGAGGCTGCTGGTCTGCATAGGTGATGAGTCCTCATGGAAATGCCAGATGAGTTGAACAGGGTCCACCTGCTTCTCACAAGCAGGGAAGAGCTCTGGTCACCCACAGCTGCAGCAACCAGAAGTCCAGAGGAAGGCTAGAAAGTGAGCTCCACCTGATCTTCGGGATTGCCTGGCATGATCCCCTGGGGAGCTGCTGTGAAGGGGAAGGGTGCCCAGGAAAGCTGACTCGATTCTAAAGGCAACCGACTGAGAACTCAGGAATGAACCATCTTGTCATATGGGAAGGCTGGGAATTTCGGGAGAAGGTCTGCATGGCTTGACGGGTTGCTTCTCATTAAACTTAAAAAAGCATAGCACTTAAAAAGGGAGTGGAGAAGAATTGAAAACAAGGACAGGCAGTATAAAGCAATGTTAGGTACTTAGTACCAAGATCTGGAAGGCCAAAGCCTAGCTGGAGCTGAGACTGCTAAGGGGCACTGATGGGAACAGGACAGACCGTGGAAATGCTGATTTGAGAGTAAGTTCAGGAAAAGCACAGACCTTTGACTGCTTTGGGTGGAGAAGAAACCCTAGTTAGAATGGAGCAAAAGGCTTAAGAATTCAATGGCTTTTTCCACGTCAGACTTCAGAGGCAAAGGCTGCTCTGGTACTGGTATGATTTGAGATGGAGAGGGGCAGTTCTCTTCCAGCGGGGAGGGGTCAAACAAGTTCGAGACTTGAAAGAAGCTGGATGTACTCAAAACTGTGGAGATGGATAGGATTTACTTTAAGATGCTGGAGGAGCTGGCCAATGTGATTGGGGGATCGCTGTACGGGGAAAACGTTTTTAAATTAAGTGTTTTTAAACAGCAAAGCTGCTGTGAAGAAGAAAATGGAACACGCATGTGAACAATTTATCTGTAGCTGAGCTATGTTAGCTGCATGGCCTGTTATAATGAGAGAAATTCCCACAACCGAGTATGTCAGGGGATTTGATTTTCATATTTCTCGTCCTACTTTTGTGTTTATAAGACATTACATACAGCAGCCTTAATTTTTAAGACCTGGGATTTGGTGTATTGTATTTCTGAACCAAAAATGAAAGTTTTGCTGAATTTGTCGCTGAAGGAAGAGGGGAAAATTGAACTCCAGGTGAAAGGGTACTTTCAGAAGCTGGACTTGGTACAAGCTTTCATAGCTGCCCTGGGTGAGATAAGCTGGTACTCTGGTGAAATACTCATTCGACATCTGGGGAGGAAATGCTATGGGGAAGTGAGTTCTTACTGCCGGTAGGCCAAATCCCAAAGTTTCTGCTTAGTTTTAGCTCGGTCAAATGCTCATCTGACTCTGGTGGATTTCTCTTCAGAACTTAGATATGCACGAGGACTGCAAGACATGATCAAACTGAATCCCTCCTCCTCCCACCCCAAAAAAAAAAATTATGGACCATTCTGTTTGTGAGTTGACACTTATGAATTTTAATCTCCACAGTGTGGCATCTCATCTGCCTGAGATTGCTATCACAGTCATCTCAGCTCATCTTTCTCTCTGTTCTTTAATATCCAGCTACCAACCTTGCTACCAGAGCTGTCCAAGTACTGCCTGAGCAAGAGGAAGTGCAGGCTGGCAAAACAGAGGGAGTAACTCCCCATCTCACACTGTCACCTGTCTCCTAGGGGGGTGACTGCTTTGGCTGTCTCTTCTCTGCTATTTCCCCAGGATGTGTAGAAATATAATCTCTTGAAGATCAGTAGCTCTCTCAAGTTAAGAAGGATTTAAGCAGAGGAATCAAAAGTGAAGGTGGTCAGACAGAGCCTGTGGTCAGGTAAGTCCCAGCTCATTCAGAAACCAAGCTAAATGTGTAGTGAATCTAAGAAGGAAGAGAAAAAAGGAAGCTAAGGCTGGGAGTGAGCGATACAACTGAGTCTCATTTTCCCATTCATTTGCGTCATTGGGAATTCTGCTAATTGGTTCAAATAGGAACAGAACTGGACCCTGATTCAACTGTGTATAATTCAAAGAAACACATTTAATTTAGGAGATGAATACTGAAGTTATAATTTAAAAAGAGGAATAAGGTGACATTATAAAAGAACCAATAATGCTTGTTCCTTTTTTTAAGTTTCTGTTTGATATTAATATTTGTACATCTATTGACACACTAATAACTGCTCTGGGGAACAGTTAAAGGAAAAAACGTCTGGCTCTTGGGCTAGGCAAGGATATAAAATAAATGTCTTGATACATTGGAAGAACTAGAGAAATAGAGAGAAATGTTATGTTACCAGTTAAGAAACAGTGAAAGAGACTCATTTAAGATGGAATGCATAACCTCGGTGTTGCGATTTTCTGTTTTGCTGTGCTTAGGCAATTTACATGATCTTTACGCGTACGTGTTTTTAATGAACACCCAGGCGATACAGGGTACATGCTGAGATCTATTCACTTTCACCTGGGTTACCAGCTGTACATCCTGAATGCTTATAATGAAATGTAGTTATTTCAGAGTTTTGGTCTCCTAATTTTCTGAGCCTGAAATTATATTAGTATCTCTTCTAGCATCATCATCCACGTTACAGACTTTCAACCTGTTTCCTTCAGATTCAGCATGGAACAAGCACTTGCTTTGCGTGTCTGACTACACAGTTTAATAATCATTGAACACTGGCGTTATAAGTTCTTATGGACTTCACTTGGCAGGGTATGAGCTAAGCAGTGGATACAGCTTTAATTTGGGCAGGAGCTTAAGTGTATATTTAGAATTATGTGAATTCTGCTGGACAAACATGTCCCTTCTCTGAGTCACGCCTAGGACTGCCATGATTAACCACACATATTCAGGTACAAGGGAGAAAAGGCAAAAAGAGAAGGGGAGAAGCTTTTCTGAGACAAACTCATCTCCCTAAGAGCCTGCAAATGGCTCCAGGCACCTGCTATGTGCAACCTCCAGATGTCTGGAGGTGAACCAGGCAGTAAATGACTCTGCAACTTACTTCCTTGAGAAGCCAGACAACATGCAGCATTGTTAAATAAGAATCCAGGGTCATTATGCTTAAATTTGCAGGCTGTAGATTTGAAAACATCAGACTAGGCATCCTCTGACAGAAGGGTGTCTACTGCCTGACAACCTTCTTTGCTCCTGCTTCTTTCTCCTGTCTTCTTTCTAAAATGGGTCTTCTGTGTTATTCTCTCCAGGTGTCTTTGTCAAGGGCTCAGCCTCTAATTTATTGCTTAGTTATTGCTGGCCTTGGATATTCAGAGCTGAAAACTGGTTTGCCCTGGACAAGAGCCAAGGGTGTCCAAGAGTGACACATGAAAGTGGCTCATCAGGCTTCGTTGTTCGCGTTCACCCTATGCTTGATCAAGAACTGGCTTTGTCTCCTCCCATAGGTTCTGTGTCAGTTGGGAGGCCAAATACAGCAGAGGAGGCAAAAGAGGCCCACACTCAAAACGAAGCTTTCAGCCTGACTCACCTCTCTGGTGAGTACTCTGGTGAGTACTCTGGTGAGCACTCCCAGGTACCTGATGAGATTTGAAGGTCAAACAGAGACACATTTCACAGAGATCTGCAGCAGTCAGGGCTGTTTGCTGGGTTGCCCTACACTGCGCAACTTTCAGCCCTAGGCAGCAGTAAGCTGCCAAATTGGCTGAAGCATGGTCTGATTTATAGGAATAATTCACTATGCAGGATGAACAACTTTATACGGTGAAACTTCATGAACTTATAAAGCTGTTCTTGGATATGTAGGAAGAGAATGGCTAGGATCTCAAACTGAACTGCTAAAATGTCAGTTTCTCATCTGATTTATAAATTCCGGTTTTGGGCTGTACTTAGAGCTGTAATCACTGTTTGGAAAGGAATTAATCTCAGTGCATGAGGAGTGACTAATACTATTATTCTCTTTTTAGATTGCTTGCATAGAGTTTCTCTTCCTGATTAGTAAGAAGAATTCTCTACCCGAAAGGCCCATCTACTAGCACCCTCTGCATTCATAGTCGAGGATTACTTTCATTTAAGACATTATTTGGGTAATTTTCAAAGTCTGCTCAACATTTTCTTTCCCATCTCCCATTTCTTGCTTTGCCTATAGTCTCCTCTGGCTTGCACTTCAACTGAGTGCTCTCCGAAATGGAGAGATGTTGCTATGATTTTGCCTCTCTTCTTGAAATAATTTTGAAGATATAGTGTGGGGATAGTGAGTTTCAAAATTACCCCTCTTATGAGCTTTCAGCTCCATTTCCCTTCTCTAAAGAAAGAGACACCCTTTATTAAAGAGGCTATCAATCACCTCCATAGTCAAGACCTCGGCAATTGAAAAGCAAGTAAAAAAATCTGAACTCTTCGGCTGCTCAGGAGTTGTGCATTGGCTTAAATGTCAAAGTTAACAGTGGAAATTATGCACAGGCAAAGAGCACATCCACATGTCCAAATCCAGCTTGAGACATCTAAGTGTCAGAAAAGGGAAAGCCTTCCTTGTCTTGCTTATATCTAAGACCTTTACTTGTCTGCTTTCAATAAGCTCCCTGTTTATTGCAAGGCAGTGCAGTTACCAGCAGCTCAAGCTTCAGCAGTTTGTTGCTGCTCATTTTCTACTTCCCCGTTTTGGAAGAGACCACCACATCGGGTTTGAACTTCCCTTCCAGCAGATGGTTGTCTCAGTTTCCCAATAAGCTACTCCGGCATTGTTAGGTCTGATAACACTTTCTCTTCCTAAAGGCACTTGCACAGAAAAGCCTCTGTCCTTTGTGGTTCCCTTCTGGGGCCGTTACAGCCTCTCAGGGGGAGACAGCGTGTTTGGGAGTGCAAGGGAATAAAGCTCCTCCTCAGAAATGTATCTTGACCCAAATACGGTTTCTCAATCCTGATAAGCCACTCCTGGAATGAAATATTCCTGTTTCTGACCTGTACTTAGCAATTGCTGTGAACTTAATCTTAATTTGTTCTTTATTTACTTTACATTCCAAATTTGTTGGGAATTACAGACATTTGATGTAGAACATACTTAGCTACAGGACTCTTTTTTATAGACTTCAAAGAGCTCTTTATTATTTGACAGTTCTCATTCAGTAGGAGGTAGACATTCCTAGCTCGCAAATTGGTAACATTATTTTGTTTTTCTTTCATAAGTTACACTGAATTAATGTTTCTAATAATATTTCAGCTAAGCAGATTCTAAATATGACAAAGTGTTGAAAACACACAGGGGAAGTTGTATAATTGAATAAAATCTTCACTTCTTATGCCCAACACTTTAATCTAACCCACCCATTCAAAGCCTAGAGGTTTCTTGGTCTTTCAGCTGCACTTATCTGATAAATGAGCTTTTAAAAATAGAGATAGTACTAAATTCAAAAGGAGTATTCAAACCTCTAAATACTAGGAGGATCTAGATAAACTGGAGCTCATATTAAAAACATCTGCTGTGCTAACAGTCTACAAAACCAAAACCGGGCCTGAAGTGGAATCGCTTATTGAAATACCGTAGTATTTGGTTGTAGTGTAAACTGGTTCTCTCTGTGTCACTTTACCAAACAAAACTCAATTCCAGTTCAAGATCAGTGTCATTATCTTCTGGAAGGCAAATGCTCGTACTTGCGCGTGCCGACAAGCTACACACATGCGAGCTAGGAACCGGCTGTGGCTTTGACAGCTGGTCCTAACGAATTGCCTCCAGGAAGATAAGCATGGTCCCGGAGTTTTATCAACTACTTTTTAAAATAAGGGACAAATGGAAGAGAGCTAGAGCTATGCACTGTGGGAACCCGGGAGATTAGCAGGAAAAAGGTTAACACTGTAAGAATATTGCTGTATCAAGGTAAAAATACTCATATATTTTATGCTTACAAGGTACATTCTATACAAGCAGTTTAGAACAATCTGTGATTTTTACCTTTGCTACATCCCACAAAGAATATCTCCTTTCCTGCAGTGCCATTTTATTCAGTAATTGCCCCAAGCCATTATGCTTCCTACACAATGATTCACAGTCAGAAATATAAAAGTGAAGGGAAACACATTGCTTTAGGTTGTGGAAGAATATGTTCTTCACTCCTGCTTGGCTTGAAATTTTGATCTGATTTATTTGCAACTGCCCATACAATCTACTCTTATTATTTAGCTTTGCACGTAAACTTGAGTCTTGAAGAAAAATTTGCCAAATTCTTTATGCTGCTGTTGCACAGGCACAGGAACAGGCACAGGCTTGACAGAGGCACCTCTCTCTTTTCAAGCCCAACCCAAGTGTCAAGCGGAATAACATGAAGAATGCTGACATTGGTTGTGAGTTAGACCTGTGTTTCTGATTTGTGGCATGCACTAAACTCTAATAGTTCATTAAGATAAAGGAGAAATTTTAGTTTTCGCTGTGGATTTATTTCAGTTGCATGCAAGTTTCTGGATGATGTGGCTGCTATAACTTTTTAGGATTCATAAGGAACAGAATTATCACAAAAGAGAACTTAGAGAATTAGCTCAGAGAAGCCAGCAAATTTAGGATCAGTGTCATCTGAGTTTGAGGGAATTAATGTCTCTGCCTGCCAGATATCTCATGATAGTTCTACCATTAAGTGCCTTTTGTGAAAACCCAGAATGTTTTCTGTGTTGGTATCTACACATGCTAAATCTTCCCGAAGGACAGAGGTGATAATAAACAGGGTGAACCATCCCACTTTGGCGTAGAAAGAGTAATGCCCGGCTTACAAAAGCACTAACGCAAAGTGTGTGAGCGTGTTCACTGTACGATTACTCTGTTTGTGCAGCCAGTTGCAGTAATTGGATAATTGGGTCCACAACTGCCTAACTACATGGGTAACTACTCATTACAAAATTATATGTGAGCAGTGTATAAAAAGCTCCAGTGTCTGAAAGCCTTTGTTACAGAAACTTTTATTTCATAAGGGCTCATCCTACTTAAAAAAAGCATGCCGATGCACCACGGTCTTTTGTTTATTAATTCCTTTTCAACCAGGAAACTGTAGAAAAAGAAACACAACTGAATGGGAAAAGAGGCTCTCGTGAACGCAGGGAGCTTACCACAGTGGTCCCAACAGGCACTTACCTGCTCTTCATCGCATTCACAAATGAATGGAAAAGGGGTAAAAAATGAAGTGATGAAGTTCAGTGACTATTCTGAACTCTTCCTGGTGGAAAAAGCAAAAGCTAGCGAAGTGTAAAGAGTTGCTATAACGTCTTGTGATACTGAGTAACATGGCGGGGGAGGGAAGGGGAAGAGAATGTATGAAAAAATAGAGTTCACAAGAGAAATCCTAATTTAATATATGCAATTACAGACTCTGAAAAAGCAATCAACTGGTACAAAGATTCTGAAGTTATAACAGTGTGTTCTGTAGCACTGACAGCACCGTGCTGAATAGCAATCCATATATAGCAAATTACTAGGGAAGGAAAGGAGAACAACCCTGTAAAACAATATTAGGCTACAATACCTTGAATGCTGTGGGCATTTTTAGCCCTCATATCAGTATCTATCTATCTATATTAAAAAAATAGGATGAAAAAAGGAGCATAGTAGAGTGACAGGGAAAATTGTATGAAATAGGGTTAGTATAAAAAAAATTCAAACATACAAGGACTCCAGCTATGAAAAAAATTGACTCAGATATGAAAAAAAACCTATAAAATCTTGTATGGGATAGAGATCAATAAGGAAGGACGATTTTGCTCTTCTAAAATAAGAAGGAAGAACCAAGGAAATCATCAGGCCGCAGCTCAGCTGTAGAACCCAGGCCTGGGTATATTCTAAGTACTAAAAGTTTACTTGATTCAAAAAGTGATTAGACAAATTCATGAAAATAAAACCAACACCAACAAAATGCCAAAGGCTGTTTAATGCTGAGATTAAACATGCACCTCTGGCTTAGGAAATGATCATCTAGTGCATCGCCTGTGTTGGAAGAGTATTCTGGGAGAGTATCTTCATACTCTTGTCCTTCTTTTATAACCTTTCCTCTATCTGCTGCTTGCCATCAGATGCACGTCTAGATGGCTCTGAATGACCGTTCTCACCAGCACAGGGATCCTGTGAAGTAGGAGATGTCTCATTAGTAGACTTTGGTTACGATAACGAGCAATGTTGCTGCTTCCACTGTCCCTTTATGATGACTCAAACTTTTGAAGATTATATTACCTTTATTCTGGCACATAGTTGCTATGGAAACAAACAGTAACTTGGGACAAGTCGACATCCTTTTTGTTTGCATGGGTAACATCTTTGAGAAACTCTAGATCAGTGAATGACAGAGACACTTCATGAATGAATTTCATTTTGTAACCTGCACACACGCTTCTTCAGCTGACAGAATAGTTTTCAAGCAACTAATACATGCCAAAACCAGTCACTGCGTGAGGTTTTAGGTTTACCTGTTGCAGTGTTATGTTGAAAAACAAGCAAGTGCCCCAGCAGGAAAGTGAGGAAAAAAAAAAAAAGGTTTGCAGCTTGTTTTTAAAGTAATTATCAACTGTTGCAATTGATGATTTGTAAAAGGACCAGTGCTAGGAGGCATCGAACCTCATGATCTTCGAACAGTTTTGATTATAGTGTTGATCTCAAGTGCCTGCTTCCCTTGCCCCCCTTATTTTTCCTTAATGTGTGCAAAAACTTTTTTGTCTTTCTTGTTCTGGCTTTCAGATTTTATCTCTGTTTATTTTGCTTTTTCATCGTAATACTGGCATTTTCTTGATCCAGGCTTTAATAGTCTTTTCCTTCTTTGCATGTGCTTGAAGTACCTTAGAGAGACTCCCTGTTTTTTCAATATCTGGAACATTGTCCCTGTCCTTTCTCCTTTTGAGAGCCCTCAAGAAGTCACAGTCACAGTCTGGCATTGGGTGCAGTGTCTTGGAGAAATGGCAGTTTCCCTTCAGATTGCCATCTCAGCTAGCTTCTGAAGATGATCAAAATGAAGATGCCACAAACCAGGGTCTTTCTGAAGTGCTGAAAATTTTACAGACTGTGGAAGTTATGGAATAGTTTTCAAAGCTGGAAACAGTCTTACGTGATAGCACTGCATAGTTACCAGAAGATGAAGTCACAGACAAATAAATTGTGTTTGTTCCTTTTTCTTGGCAGGGGGGGTATCTTTTTTGTGGCTACATTGCTGAAAGTCCTACAGTTCTGCCTAACAGCTGTGGCTTATGACTGTCACGCAAGTGCCCTGACAGCTCTGCCTGCCAGCTGGGCCTGGCAGGTGGGAAGAACACATTTTGCAATACCTGAAAAACTGGAGTCTTCAGGTGCCAAATACTTCTTCCTCTTGTGTGTTTGCTTCCTGAATATGCATCAAATCAATACAGCTCCTCTTGTCAGAGCTCGTAGGATATATACCACCACTTTTTGAAATAACCCACAGGGACATGCTATAATCACGTACATAGGAAAAGGAAATGAGAATGATAAAAATAAATCCAAGTAAAGCATAAGCTTAGTTTTGGATTGAATTTGCAAAATATATGGTCACTGACAGATTTTATGAAGCACCCATACACAGCTGCAGATGTTAAACAGAGTTAATGTTAAGAGAACCAGTGAAGAAGTGGCATCCTAGCCTATGGCCTACCAAGACCAATGGTCCTTGCACAACTTGCACCCCCAAGCAACGCATTTTGCCACTGCCGTTCGTATTACAGGCATAACAGCTATAACTCTGCCCGAGTTGTGCTCCTCGTTTGTGGAGGGGCAGAGCCTGGGGTGGGGCTGGCTCTCAGGTGCTGGTGGGTTTGGTGCCCGGGCACATGCCTGCTGGCTGCACCTGCCCTGAAGCTAGTCTTGTTCTCCAGCCATCATGGAGACGGCCTAAAATGCCAAGGGAAGTGACTTAACCCAAGCTACACCTTCTGGTCTAGTGTGACTGAAAGGCCCCAATGCTGGCGTTTGGGTGAGCATGGCGTGTAGAGGGCTCATGCTGCTTGGGATGCAACGGTACAGTCGAGCAGCACATCCCTCTTCATTACTCTGGCTCCAGGATGCTCTCTCCTTCCTTTGTGCCTTCCCAACAGCCCTGAACAGATTCACTTACAGGAAGCTGAGGTTTCACAGATAAACTTTTGAAAGTAACCTGACAACAAAATGTCTCACAAACTTAAACTCTTCTTTATCCTCTCAGTATCCTTGAATTTAAATGTAAAACATAAATGTCTTTTATTTCCAGTTCTGTGTGTGTCTGTTTTCTCAGCTTACTTAAAAGGGATATTGGAAATCGCACAGTAAACAGTAACTATATGTCGGCAGATCCAAGATCGTGAAGCGGTATTTGCTGGAGTTGTTTAGCTTAGAACTGGAGCCAAGCAGCGAGACTCCCTTTTGGACTTCATAATCTTGGAGAAAACAGCCCTGTACAATAATTAGGCTCATGTACTCAGGCCTTTATTTATGATTAGCATTTGATTCTGCTGAAAATCTGTCATGAGCTGGGTTTTCTTG
Source organism: Buceros rhinoceros silvestris (assembly GCF_000710305.1). Lineage (NCBI taxonomy): Eukaryota > Metazoa > Chordata > Aves > Bucerotiformes > Bucerotidae > Buceros > Buceros rhinoceros. The sequence continues at coordinate 18,932 of NW_010427240.1, read as the reverse complement.
TAATTTTAAACACAGGAGAAGTAATTTCTTTCTGTTTTGAATTCATTCAGGCAACACCAGTCTCAGCAACCGCAGAGCAATTATCAAAGCAGAGGATCAGTGTTGGCAGACACCAGACTTGTGGCCCTTATGGGTTATCATCTCCTCATCTCTGAAGCAGTCAGCATGGCACTGTAGTGTCCTGTGCCTTCGTGGGGTGGACTGGAAGCTGCTTGTACTAAAAGCCCTTTTACAATGTCTGTCACCAGTAGTATCTAATCATGTCTAGTCTCTGTGAAAAGCCAAAATAATGGTAGAGATTTTTAGTAAGAGTTTATTATTTTTAAATATATTTTAGTACAACTAAAATATAATTAGTATCATACAGGATCAGACTTATGAATGTTGTAAAAAGGAAGTGCTTTGAATAGTTGAGATAACACCTCAATCGAAGGTAAGCTTGGAGATGAACACGATATGCATGAGTAATTTCACATCTGAATTAGGGAAGTGGTAGAAGGAGCCAGTAGCTCAAAGAAGATCAATATCAAAAGCAACCTTGGGTGTTAAAGGCAACCATTTCTAGGTAAAGCACCTCATTGGCACTGAGGAAATAAAACTGAAAGGGCTGTATTGATAAAGCTAGGAAAGGTTCGTGTTCAGCTCTTGGGGTTCTGCTGGAGCAGTTGATGCTGCACTTTTAATTACCAAAGCCTGACTTAGGGATTGTAGATGAAGGACATGAAAATAGCCTTGAAGCAATCTGTTGGTGAGCAGACTAAGCCAGGCTAGAACCAGGCTCCGTTGCTCTGCTCTGCCTCCAGGAACCTCATCTTCAGTTTTGCAATGAAGACATCAACCTTTGGGTCTTCCAGAATAGCCCCTTCTATTGTCACCTGCAAAGAAGAGAGTCCAGGGTAAAGTCAGTAGCTTTGATACGTTCTCTCTCTCTGGAGGCAGTAAAGACAAGTCAGCCAGCATGCACTTGCACCCAGAGATGTGCTTAGTGGAGCCAGATGTTAAAACACCAGCACTGATTGGCTGGGAAGGAATTTCAAAGCAGCAAAGAGTGAATATTTGAAAGACATTTTGCAGCTTCAGGCAGACCCTAACCCACCACGGTGACATCACTGTTGGTTAGTAAAAATAATTACATTCCTCTAAGCATTCAATATTTCTTTACCGTAGTCAATCGTGGTTGGAATGCTCTGGGGATCTTACTACAAACCCCACTGCTACGTTTGTGTGACGCTTGTCTGGCTGAAAGAACTGGCTGCTCAGTTAGCAGATTGTAATTGTTGGACAAAGGCGCTGTATCACTCAGGAAACTCCAGCTCGGTACCTGTAATGATGCCATTAACCTGCTTGTCAGGAGATAGATGCCTCTGTGTGCAGGAGCTCACCGTGTCCTCAGTGGGCTGGCCACAGGATCTGGGCTCTGACTCTTCACTCTCCCTTCCAGTTTAAACATCTCCTCTCTCAGAAGAGTGCTGGCATCATGAGCTTCTGACTTGCAGCTGAAACCTGCAGAAGCCACAAGATAGACAAAAATGTGGTTCACAGAAAACTGATGCTCGAGCCAGTACTGAAATTAAGGTGGACTTCGGAGGTTTACAGAAAGCATGAGCTTACTCACTTTTCATGGGGCAGCTGAAGAGAGTCTTTCCCCATCCCACGTAGTGAGGTACGACTGTAGTTAAGTATAAATTTCCACAGGAACAGATTGTGCGTAACTGCATGACCTTTCCCTCACAGTTCAGATGTGGTTCTCTGAAATGGGTACGTTTAGATTTGTATGTGGTGTTGCTGCAAAATAATTAGCTTATTACTACTTTTAACTATTGGCATTTTATTGGTAAATAATAGGACCATTTTTTAAGGATCGTTTTGATAATTTAGTTGTAAAACTGTAATGCGGATTGGCTTTTTACTGGCACCTGGCTTTCTAAGAATAGTAACAGTCAATACCTTAGAGATGAAAACGCAGCCCGCCCTTTGAGTTATATTCTGTCAGTGATGTGATAGTTTCATACATTTAAACCCCTCTGAATGCTTAATGGATTTGCTTAGTGAAGATAGCTCACTGCTACGGTTTTTACCATAAGTGAGCTTCATTAGCCCTTCCTAAAATAAGGACATAAATTGAATAAAGCCGATTACTGCTCTGCACAGCTCAGGCAGTCTGGCTGCAGTGGTTTATCAAAGCAAAGCTCTCGGTGTTCCCTCCAGACTTAGCATTCATGAATGCTTCAGCCTAGCCGAGGCCTGTCCCCACGAGGGGAAGACGACGTTTTGTTAAGTATGAGTGAACATGTGCTGAAATCCTCAGGGATTCCTGGCCTCTTAGTGCCAGTGGCAAAATTTTAATGAGGATTCAGTCCCTTCTGTGGAGGAAGAAATTGTAGTTGTAGTGGATATTAGCTGCTTGTGGGTTAACGTGAGGGAGTTCTTTCCCAGGGGTTAGACTACAGCACAAATTAGCTGAATGTGTCAAAATGCCTAAGTTTTACCCTAGTAAATAGAAATGGTCTTAGCTCGAAACCCTCTGTAATTTCCTTTCATGCAAGTTGAGGCACGCTTGGCCCAGACAGCAGACAAACTGCTGCAATTCGGTTACACTAAAGCTAAGGAGCAATAAAATGCTGAGCATTTCATAAGCCAGAGGACCACACACGCTCTATTCCTCCTCAGCAGAACAAACCCAGCAAAAAAGTCATTCTTGCTAGTCCCCAGCAAAGCCTCCCAGGCGCAGGGTTGGCAGGGACCGGCCACAGAGCCACCCTCCCAGGGCTGCCGTGACCCTCTCTCCCTGAGCCCCGGGGAGGTGCAGCCCAGCCCCACGCACTCAGCAGAACTGTCCCCCTGCCAGCACCCCATGGGGATGGGACATTTTGCTTCTTATTCTACCAGTTCCTGCCACCTTCCTGCTTCGCCTGTCTTCTGTGTGCCGTTCTATCCTTGGCTGAGTGCCTCGGCACGGGCGGGTCTGCATTCAGACTGGGAAAATTTGGCAAGTGTCAGGAATTGAGCTTCCTGTCATTTCCTGCTGGCAGTACTTCTTTGCCCCCCCATCAGGCCTGATGGTGAAGCTAATAAACTGCAGCTGGAGATGGTGCTGGGGACCACCACACTCACTACAAAGTCACAGCAGTGTCATGAAAAGCCTTTCCACTCCCCCCAAATCAGGATCTGGTTAATTTCGTCAGTTATGGACTTGAAGAGGGCATATAAGTCATGTAGCAGCATTTGGGCTCTGATTACTGTCTCTAGGTGCCATAGGTAATAACTCTAGATTAACCGACCGAAGAAGCTGTTCGGTTTCGTTACCATGACAAAGGCTGAGCGGAAGAAAGTCACTGTTGCTTATATTTACCCTTCCTGTACAAGCGTAGAAGTGCCTGTGCAGCCTTGTGATGGTCTGTGATGAAAATTTTAAAGCCGTTTTCCCTTAATTCCCCATGTAAGGAAGTTTCAGAAGACAGACAAATGGACAGCTGCTTCTCACAGATCTCATCAGACCCACCGCAGCTCTCTTCCAAGGCTCCTCTTCACCAGGGAAGGCCTCCCAAGCCACTTTTGCAGGTGTCACCGCATTGGCAGTGGTGGTGATGGTATTTGCCAGAAATGTGAAGTCACTGGGGTGCCCGTAGTGACATGTGGACACTTCCTGAGGACTCCCTGCCTCTGGTAATCAAAAAGGAAACGGCACTTGCATCTGCATTCAAAATATATTACGCCACACAAGGCACTAGTGTGCATTTCCTTTTAAGAGGTAACTGCAAGGATTTTTTTTTCCCAAATCCTTCTCCCCTTTCAACTTTTTAAAGCTTTAAGATTTTAATTTCCAGTGAATTTTATTTTCTTTCAACAGCTAGTTGGTCGAGTGAGGAAGAAGACTTCTGGGTGGCAGTTTTATGTTCTTCTGTTGCTTGAAGGAAACTTGATGAAGATTTACATCAGCTTGGTGTTTGATGAACTATAATGCATTATGAGTTACAATGCTCATCCTCAAACACGTTTAACTTTCCAATGGCATAGGTAACCGTGGGAGTCAGAATTCACTTTGCAATATTGAATTACTACCATCTCATAGGTCTGTATAAATGCCTGAATCAGCTCAAGCACCTTTGTGAGAAATGAGCTGTCAGACAGAGTGCAGGAAACACAGTACAAAACAACTGTCACCAATCCTTTTGTAGATGTAATAATGTGTTTTAGCTGTTTAAGCGTAGGAAAGCCTGTTATCATGAAAGCACTGATGAATGCAATGCTTTTTGGTCATGTGGATTAAAGTGCTTCCTGATACGTAGCATTTGCAAGGCTTCCTGTATTTTTTTCTTGAATAATTATTCATGCACGTATTCTTGGCATGTCATTCTTACTTTGAAAAATGCAAAGTAAGATGTCCTCTGCTTATTCCATTGCTGGGACTGATGCTTTTGTGAGAAAAGTGCAGATGATGGTCACTTCTGTGAGTCTACAAATAGCTGTAGAAAAGTCCATTTGCACCCCTGGGACTGTGCAGCCTCCCTTCCTCTCCCACAGAGGAGTTCCAGTTTCAGTGTTTCCTTTCTCTCCCGATCTCTCTATGCTTTCGGGGGTGGAAGCAGTGCTTGCCTGTGAGTACACCCTACGCACTGCTGAAGGTGAGCTCAAACTCCTGTGTGGTCCACACACCCAGATGGTCCCCAGAGTGAGCCAGGATGCAGGCTGCTCCCATGTACCCTGCAGGGTGCCCTCAGGACACCCTTGTCAGGGCTGCACTGCAGTCTGCTCCTCTGGCGTTCTTGTGCTTCACTCACCCTTGCAGCTGCAGATTTCTTCAGATGTGTTTAGTTTATGCAAGCACGTAAAAGCATGATCAAGGACGTTAGAAGCGTGGCCAAGGACACTGCTTGAAGATCCCAGCTATGCCCGCTGCCTTCTCTTCCTGCAGCCTTTGTCTCAGCACACAATGTACTTATTAGTTTGCAAGAGGGTATGTAGTATTTTTTTGTTTTTACGTAAGTCACATTCCTCCTCCCGTCAAAGAAAGCAATTGCGTTCATGCCCAAAGCACTTGGACATACCAGATGCCTGCTGTATGTCCTCTTCTATCAGGGAAGTCAGAGCAAGGATAAGCTTGGCCAAGTAAAACCTCCACTTAGTGTTGTGCTCCTCATGCATGAATGTTATTGCAGCATTTAAAGAACAATAACTTGCTGACATCATTTCTAGCAATACCAGGAGGGCATAATGCATCCACACAGGGTATTGGCCAGCTCTGTCTAACAGCTGCCAGGGGTTACAATTGTGAATGCCAAAGAAAGTCTCATTTGTTTCCCTGCCTGAATACAGCTGTTGGACCTGAATTACTTCTCAGCACAAGGTCCCTCATTGCCTCCCAAAATATCTCCTAGTTATTTAATTTCTTCAGGTCTCCTTCTGTACCTGGCCTTTAGCTAGCACATCCCAACTTGCTTTTCCCAGTGGGAGCGATGCTGCCTTTGAACAAGGAATGCACCCGACCTGGCATGGCGATGGCAGTGCAGGGTGCCCGTTACACAGGAAAAATTACAATGTGAGAGTTAGGAGAGCCACAGAAAGATTTATTTGAGCCTATTTCTAACGTCCATTTTCACAGGCCGGCCGAGCCATCCTCTGAGAAATCTCTAGCTGATTCCAACACCCACGTCCAAGATGAGACTGTTTGGGTCCGAGTGGCTCAGCCTGGCCTGAGAGCCTGGGGACCTGTCCTGGGAGAGGCCCTGGTCTGGGGTTTCTCTCTTCTGGGTGCTTTGGTTCAGCCTTCAGGGGTATGTAATGGCTGAGCTTTGCTGCAGCAGTTTTTGACTCCCCGTGATTTGCTTCAGGGGTCTGTGAGGGACACTGAACACAACAGCACCAGCATAGCAATTCCTTTCTCAGTTTCCTCGCTAAAGCCAGGGATCTTCTTTTCCATGCCTGAGATCAGGCACAAACACATGCCCATTCGGTGAGTCATTTTGACTTCCAGTGACTAAGCTATCCAGCCTGCAGGAGGGAGGGAAATTGTAATAGTAATAACAGTTTGTGCTACTACTGGAAGATTTCAAAGTGCTTTCTAAGCAGTTTTCCTTATCAGTGTTCCTCTGAGAGATGGCAGTCATGCAACTGATATTTCACAATCATTCCTCTTTATTATCTTTTTAAACTGCTTACTGCTTTTTGCTGCTGGACCCAAGGCACTTCTGAGACTCTCCCAACTCCTCCCTTTCCCCGGCCATAATCAATCATCATTTCCAATTGGGAAAATAATACAGTGAGTTGCATTGTAGTGAAAGCAAACTGGTGGCATAAAATACCCATCTGTTTTTTTAAGACAACCTGCCAGTTTTAAAAACATCAGCTGTTGCAATGACTGCAAAATAATCATCTGCCAGGGATGCCAGAGGAGCCAACTCCACCTCTTTAAGCCCTTAGGACTGCTCACGTTCACCTCTAACAGAAAACGAGAGCTCAAGGGGGCAGGTGCTGCTATAGTTTTACGTTTTATTAATTTTAATTTGGGTACTTATTCAGTCGGATTTCCTCTTGGCTTTTCAACTGTTCTCCCCAATGCCTTGTGCATGGTACGAATGAATATAGGAGAGTCTGACTGAGAAGCTCTATTAATCATAAATAGATTCTTGATTGAATTGGGAGACATAATGGACCCAACTAAAACTGCTTGGCTGAATGCTTTGGCTGTGTTTTGGTTCTTTAACCACAAGAAAGATGGCAAAAGGACTATTCTTCCCATACAAGAAACCACTTTTCATGCTGTAGATATTGAGTCAGTAACCACTGAGGGTTGCACTGAGGCCTGTCCGAAGGAGCCTTGCTACTCAGCTTCTTTCCCTCTGCATTTTAACCACCAATTTTACTTGCTTGTATCTTCTATTAATTTTTATGAAAGTCACTCAAATTGTAGAATACAGATGAAACAACTTACCTTTTGCTTGCTGGTTTTCAGGTATCAGCAACTTAGTGTGAGTGAGGAAGCCAGAATTAGTGCAGCTCATTTGGGATCAACACGGAATTACCATTCCCTCACTCTCCCGCTGTCACATTCCCTCCTGCACCCAATCCCTAATAAATCAAATTCACAACAATAAAGAGAACAAACCAACTGTCCACAGTGAAGCATTGTTTAAATAACGACTCAGTCAGATTAGAAGATAATTTATTTATTTAACCGTTAAGAAATAAATTCTGCAGGAAACACAGAAATAGTCTGACATGGCTGAATTCTGTCTTGGACACAGTAAATAGTTCCTTTCTTGGGAGGAAATCAAATAAAATTTATACCGGTGTACATGCACATAGACACTTCTATATAAATGGAAGATATATAAAAATACATACGTTATTTATAAAGCTATTACTGTTATAAAAAAAGTCCCTAGTGTTGATGTATTTGTATGAATAGCGAAGAGTGCAGACCGTAGGTTTTGCTAACTGTGAGCCCCATTGTCCCAGATGCAGGGAGCAGCTCTTTCTCTTGAGGGACCATCTACCCATAAATATCTATAAAATGAGCCTTGTCATTTTTATGGCTTTCATGTTGTTATAAAAAGCTGAAAATGCACACAGAGAATAGGGAGCTACGGATGACTAATTGACCCATTCATTTTGTTTCTAGTAGTATTTATAATATGACGTCAGACTTTAGAAAATGTAAGGGATGTTAGTACTGCTTCAGGGATATGTGGCAGAACTGGATGAATTAGCAATGACTGATCCCGTTGGGTCATTATTTTTACCTGCATGATAATGAAACTGTACTCCAAACAATTTTTTAGGATCCTTAAAATATGTCTCATTTAATAAGTATTGAAAAATGTGTTTAGCACACTTTTTGGACAACAATATAAAAGAAAGATGGAATTCACAGTTGGAAGGTAGACCTTTTAAACCTGAATATGCCTTTTCATGATATAGTACTAGCATTTTAAGTGTATTTCTAAGCATAACTTAGCATACCTACACTGCCTCTCTGGAGTGTAGATCCCTTTTTCTCCATGCTCTCCACAAGTTTTTCTCTTATTGCTTATTTTTCCTCTGTTTGACTGTCAGTCTATCCACATGTTGGTTTTTCATCAGTTCTGCTAATCAGTTCAACAAGGTACCTACAATTCAATGCCATTTTACAGGACAGTTTGACAAGACCCATAGAGCTGCCAGGGCCTACCTGGAGTGTGTTTATCTGTTTCACCACTTTCACATTTTGCACTCACAGTCATTTTGTCCCTTTTGCTAAGACACAGCAGGCACTTCTATTATTGATGCCTTTTATTGCTGTGAGTTATAGTGTCAAATTTTATTCTGGTTTTTGAGGACAGGGCCCCATGGGACATAGTAAGCTGCGCTGTTGCTACAGCAATTTCAGCTGTACAGCTATATATAAGATAAAGTTGCATCTAACCTCGTTGTGTCTTCTAGTTTAGCTTGCTGCTTTGCAGGGGTGGAATTAGGAGCTACTAAAAATGCGAAACAGCATAACTGAAGTCCACATCAGACTTCGACTAGACTGTCCAGTTCGTTACTGACTGCCCTGAGCATTACACTAGAGAGTACTCAGGTAGTTGAGCTTACTCCTTTCTGTCTGTCTCATGCCCCGCACCTATGGAGATCAGGGAGTTTTTCTTACACATTTCATATCGGAGCAGAGGTCTGCACTTGCCCTTGCAGGAACACAGGAAAAAAAGTGGAAGATGCATTTGATTTAAGTGACTCGTCCTCAACAGCACAAATATGCACCTGACAAATGCTGAGATATATAGGAACACCGAAAGAATCATTTAAAGCTAATCCCGTGATTTGCCCTCTGTCCCCTCATTTGATGAAACTCAAGTTTGTCTGCTGTTAGCTGTTGGCTGATCAATCAGCTGAGTGTGTTGGCAATAAAAACATCACTACAACAGCAGATTTGCAGTGAATTGATAGTGTTGAAATCTTTTTACAGTAATAACAGGATGCATATATCACTGGATTATCAAAGACGAAACACAATAAAACAAGATTGTCTAATATATCTCAGTTTGGCTTCTTCACTGATTTCTTTCCTTTCTAAAATATCCCAGCTACTGGAAAGCACCTAACATTTCATAATGGCATCATATAGAGTTTAAATTTTAAAATGACTGGAAGATCTTTCTTCTCCTTAAAACTATGGGCAAAGATACTGATACTATTCTGTAACTCTGCCAAGAAATCAAACTGAGTTTTTCTAAGTGTTCTCTTTTATGGGAAAATCTCTCCTGTGCTGGAAACAATAGCAAAATATACTAATGGAAACAGGATTTCCCCTCTTACTTCTATTATTTGTGGGTTTTTTAGAGACAAGCTATTGGAAATGATATGAACTGAGTTGGTCATATACAGTACTGAATGGTCTATGAAAGTAGACAGATACATACCTGTGCATAGACAGCAAAAAGTAATCAGTGTTACTGCAGAAAGGACTGTTCAATTACACAGAACCTGTAAACTGAATAAGATGGTTCCTCAATACACTAATAAATTCTTTAAAATAGACAGTCTCGAACACTGCAGAATACAGAGAGTGTACAAGTTTTTAATGTACCCTTGTGAACATCCTTTTCCAATGCCCGGCTTTTTTCTTTGAGTACTGATTTTCTTCCTCTGAGTTAGACTACATTCTCTTTTTGTGTGGAAGGAGAAAACTCATTTTGTTGGCTTCACTTAAACTCTTTTCATAGGATGTTTCCACCACTAACATTTACAGACCACAAAAAAAACCCCCAAACCCAAAACCAACCAACCAAACAAAACCCCCGCCAGCAAATTTCCACAATACTTCATTTTTAAAGCTAACGATAACGTTATTTCATCTGAAATTAGGTAGATTTCCCGAATGATTACACATATAAATTATGGTCTCCAGCACTGCATTACTAGTAGCAAGTAATAATATTCAAGCGATTGACTGAGGTACAGGTTGTTGTTCATCGGAAAGGTAATCTTGATGACATATGAAAGGAACTTCAGGACAAAATTTCTCACAGAAAGGAAGATGCCACAAGCCCATGAGGCTGACATGATACACAAGTGAAAAGACACATGATATATGTGGTGAGAAGATCCAGTTGTCATATTCTAGGTTCCAGACTCATTAATGTCTGGAGGGATCTCCTCTAAGGTGCAATGAATCTAGCTAAGTGCCAAGCACCGTGTTTTTATCAATCAGAGGGGTTTACATGACTCCATCATCTTGGAGCGGAGCACAGCTCAGGGTACGACGCT
>NW_010427240.1:5294-8604 GCF_000710305.1 Buceros rhinoceros silvestris | reverse complement strand
GACGCTCTGGTTCCCGACTGCATCAGGCTATATAGTGGGGTGAAAATAGTTCACCCATTTGTCATGATGCAGCCTAGCACCTGTAGAGGTACGAAATCCCCCACTTTTGGACTTAGAGTTTAGTGGCTCCATAAACAGATCCGCATGACCTGTAGTTATATTAAACAACAAGAATTCTTTTCCACAGCATATATTTCAGCAAGACCCACGTACTAATCCCTCCTCTTGCTATTTTGCTTTGTGCAAATGGATCGTGCACTCTTTTTATGATCTGCCTGGTTGTTATTTATGTCTTCTCCCTGCAGGTTTTCCTTCACAGTCACACATTCCGTCATGACTAGCAAAACGGGATCTTTAGCTCAATAAAAGTACATCAGTGGCAAATGATCAACAAAATTCATATTTTGCTACAGGCGTAACATCTGAAATCACTCCACCTTTAACTTCTAAAGTGTGTTGTTTACTGCTACACTGACAATCATCTATATAGAAGAGGCATTTCATTTATTTTGTTTTATCTTTTTATAAGGTCTAAGTGAGGTTGTTCATTATAAGGTTTACTGTGGCTTTACTGCAGCTCCTTAATATGATCACATTTCCTGGAAGTGGCTGCTTCTTCAGTCTCTACTTTGGAAAAACCTTTCTTCTCCACTAGCTCTTTAGACTATATGAGTATACCTCTTGATCTCAGTTACACTGGAATTCACATGCCCAATATTTCTGTTGTCTTTGGACTGTATAGAACAGTCATCAAAATACCAAGGAACTAAATGGAAGTGTTTCTCTTAAAATAAAAGAACGATCGCAATGCCTACTGTGGTCACAGTTTGACACGCTGATGTCTCGCATTTCTCTTTTGAAGCGGTGTTACTGTATAGACAAAACCATCTCACTCCTTTGTGGTCTTTTGAGAAATACAACTGCTGCTGTACCCTGTTGTGAAATTAATTTTATAAATTTGCTTGCTGTTAAAAGGCTGGATACCTAAGACAGCAGGGGATCTAATTAAAAACCTTTAAAAAAGTAATGGACGTAATAAAGTTAACCAAGCGATTTCAGAAATATGGTTTGTGTAATTGAGAAATAATGAAGTGATGCTTGTAGAGGTCCATGCTGGCCATCTGCTGTGAAACGCAAGAGCATTTGCAAAGTTTAGAAAGACACAGAAATAGGAAGATCCTCGGGAGACAAAAAGTGTTGACTCCATCCGATGATGTAGCCAGAGCACATTGTGACTTCAAGTGGAGAGTGGAGAAAATGTTTCATTCGGCATGAAGGAGTATAAAACTCACCCACACCCATTCTTCTGAAAACAATAGCTCGACAGCTACGAGCGCCTGGGAAATTAAGCCATGCCGGCAGTAGGAGCTATAGAGGTTATGTAATTCATCAACCCTCTCCCGTTTTCATTAAAACGGGTCCACACAGCTTGTATGTAAAGTCCACTACAGCCCATATTTTCAACTTTATCTATGATTGCTTTGCCCTGCTATGCTCAGTGCTGTTCTCCCACAGCTTTTTCTGGTGCAAAAAAATGTATTTTATGGACTTGGCTTCCCTTAAGAGATTGGAAGAGTTTTAATGCTGCCAGAGCACAGCTGTCAAAGGTGGTTGAAAATGGTGCTAAAGGGAGTCAGGTATCGGTATCTTCCTGTGAAGAACTGGCTGCTCCTGGGCACATCTAAAGCAGCTGCAGCCTGACTGGGATGGTTTTTGGGAAATGGTGAATAGTTCCTGCATGGTGGGGAGTGCTTATGAATCGGTACAACCCCCCGCTAGGCTGATATGGACCAGAAGAGCACAGGATATGGGGCTCGCATTTTGATGACTTTCTGTTTTCTCCAGGTCTGTCATTTCCTGTTCTTTTCAAACTCACCTTTAAATAGAAGTAGAAGCTGCCTTAAAGTCATATTGCCCCCTAATTTATATTCCAGTACTGCTCCGAGAACAGAGATGAAAAGAAACAGGATCAGGCTCATATTTTATCTCTCCTTGCCTCCCTTGCTCCTTTATATATCCCAAATAAGTGTGATCTGTTCACCTGCAACCCACTTTCCTAGAGGAATTTGCCTAGGCTTGAGGTGTGACAGCTTCTTGGTAACGTCAGCTGACTGTTTTCCAAATCTCTTGTGTATCATTTCTTTAGATTTTTCTGCTCTATTTTTTTAAGAAGTCCTTCAAAAGTGTATCCATATGGCAGTTATTCCATTATCCACCTCCACCTGATTTTTAAAGAGAATTGGCTGTGTATAACAGTTATCTTTCTGAGATTATAATTGACTTCTCAACTGTTCACTGGCCTTTATCTTTGGTATAGCCATAAAATGATTTTTAAAGGAAGTATACTCTTCTAAAGTTTAATTCATTGTGATAATTCCTGCTCTATCAGAAATGAACAGCCCATAAATTCACTGAAGCAGACCTGTGTGATGCCACATTTATGGAGTGCTTTCTCAGAGCAGAACAATGTGTTATAGCTTTAGCCACAAAGTGCAGTCTAAAAATAATTCTGCTTTGCTCCAAGGACGTGTGTGGATTGATTATTTTTCTCCTTCAGAGGTGATTTAAGCTATTAAAAAGTAAGATGTGTTCAAGAAAGGGAAATGTGATTAGATCAGGTGGATTTTACCTTTATGAGCTTCTGGCTTCCTTGTAAGAATTGTTAGTTTTAGCTTTGAGATAAATCACTTCTCACTTGCATATGTAAATAGACTGCTTTTGGCAAACACCTAATGTGGAAGTTTTAAGGAGAAATGGAAATTAAAAGCATGACTGTCAGTTAACTTTAGATAATATTATTCAAGATGGAGCTGTAAATGTTTAATGCAGTTGTTGATTTTCTTTGGCATTGAAAATAAAACATATTTCACTCAGTTGCTACGGTCTGCAGCCAAGAAGTACCAGTCTAATAAAATACCTTCAGAAGCTGAAGTTTAGGTCCATATTTGATGCAATGTGTGAACCTACAGGGATACAAAAAGAAGTGGGACAGGATGTTTCCTGCACTGCCGGCTTTGTGGAAGACCAGCACGTTCCCAGGAATGCAGCAGGCTTTGGTGATGCTCAGGGAAGGTGAGAGATGATGGCAGGGATCTGCCTTCAGGGGCTTCATATCGCTTACTCACCAGTTTCTGAGATGCCTCAGCGGTGATCCCCTCCGCAGCACGCCTCTCCTGCGATACGTTTCTTCCACAATGGACATTACCACAAGCCACTAAATCTTGGTTAACTCCTCTTCTGCCCACCTTTGGCAAAGCTTCTTAAACGACTGCAATTTCTTTACCCTTGCACCTTCCCAGTATGCAAGTAG
>NW_010427240.1:0-5195 GCF_000710305.1 Buceros rhinoceros silvestris | reverse complement strand
GGAATGCCAGTGTCTCAGCTGGCCTTCCCCCAAGCCCTGACAGCAAATGAGATTGTAATTATCTGTGAAATCTCTGCTTTAAGAGCAATAGAAATCTGGCAGCAACATTAACTGCACTTTTGAATTTTCTTTAATTATTATTAAAGACAAAACAGGAATACTACAACTTGGACAGGGGATACTCTGTCATGGTTTGAATATTGAATACGTATGGTAATTTAAAAATACAATACAAACCATATTTTAAGGTTTTTAAATGCTGTCCCACAGTTTCAATCTTTAGTGTCTCTTAAATTTTCTTGAAGACAGACCTAACTCAGTTGATGAAGCTGTCGAAAGTGGGCTGGACTTTTTGACAGCTGGCTAGAAAGCATCTAAAAAGTTTGATATGGCAAAACCCCACATCAGTTCAAAGTTCATTAACATCAGTAATGAGGAGGTAACAAAAAGTTCTCATACAATTGTCATTATTTGATGTTTCTAAGATGACCGGGTACCACAGAGCTGGCAATAGTGCTGTTTCAGCCTGCCTGCGGACTCAGGCAGCCAGTGCAGTATAACTTTAAAATATTCTGTACTTTTGAAGATTTCTTCATAACTACCAAGATTGTGAGCATGATTACACTTTGTTTAAGGATTATGAAATGTCTGAAATAATTATTCATGAGGGATAAGAGGATGGTAACAAGCTAGGGAATGCACACAGACTTGTGATTTTGTCCCCAACAGTGATTCACGTTTGGGCTAGACCCAGAGGCTATGTCTAAAGAGGGGACCTGGAATCACTGGCATACTTACGGGTCAAGAAGTGTACTGCTGCCACCTCCAGAGGAGATACAAGGAGGTACATCTTCTCCCGCTTCTGCAGAAAAAGGGGTGGATGAATCACATTTAGTTCCCCAGTTTGTATATTCCAGTGGTTAGATGCATAGCATGAATAAAACATTATCATTCTCACGGATGTCTATAATATTGTCATCATTTCATCTAACTGCTGAGTTACACTCCGGGATTTAATAATAATACGCGTCTGATTTATTGTCCTGGCTGGAAGTCAATGAAAGACTATCAGCAGCAAAAATGCCCATCAGTATTGGCACGGCAGACAAAGCAGCTCTCACCAGTTGTGCTGCAAACCTAGTTTTCCCTTTTCAAGTACGCCAGAGGTGTATGAACAGGATGTTTCCAAATTGGTTTTAGGATTGTTCAGAGAACAGAAGAATTTAAGTGGAGAACAAACTCATTGACATGGTTGTCTCTTGAATGGGAGGTTATCCTGAAGGAGACTGGCAATGAGAGCTATTAACTCAGCTGCTGTGGTTAGGGCTACTTTGTGAGACAGTTTATGATGTACTAAGATTTTGACTAAACCTGTATTTACAGATGAATGAGATTATTTCATTATGAAGTACTGATAAAGCTGGAAAACTGCAATGAATGGTTACACCAAAACCATACGAGACATGGGTGTCGTCTTTTATAGTGAAGAGGAGGGAACTGAGTTTTAAAAGTTTTCCCTGTTGTCTGGCATGGGGATTCTGAACTTTTGTATGTTTAAGGACAGGTTTTAACAGATTAAGAGTTACACGACACAACTGACAAACTGTATCACAACCCACACTGAGACATGCTTTGGGGAATCTTCTTTGATCTATTAAATGCTAATTTCTGTGTGTAGGACAGTTTTTTGGGGGCTCAGTTAGCAAACTGAGGGGCTTCTTTGGGTTTTGTATTCCTGATCACAGTTCTGATTTCAGGTGGAATTTCCTGTACATTTCTCCAGAAGTTGAATGCTTGCTTTCACTCTCTCTTCCCGCTCCTGATGTCACATTTTCGATGAAATAATGACTAAATGAAAAACACTCACGTTTCCAAGGAGACCAGCCAACAACATTTCATATAAAGTAAAACCTCCAGATACTTATTATTCTTTCTCCGTTCCATCATGATAAGAATATTTGTGCTTCGTGTTTTTCATTGGAGTGAGGACATGGGTGGCCCGTGTCCCACCAGCACGGTTCCCAGCGAGACAGGGCTGTGTGGGAAGGGTTGAGCCCAGCACCATCTCCTGGCTTCCTTTGCTTTTCTGCTTCCATCGTGCTCAGAGAAGTTCAAGCGCTGATGATGGTGCACTTGTTTTTGCTGCTGAGTGAACATAAGATGAGCTAAAAAAAGAGAATCTTTCCGCATAATGACATTATCAGGCAGTGTGGTTTACTACTGCGGAAGGAGTCTATTGCAGCTTCTGTGATCCTGTTTCAAGGTTTTGCTTCTTTTCTCTCCCACCCTCCCAATAACAATGATGTAATATATTCAATTAAGTGGTAACAGTGTATGAAGCTGTGGTTATCAAAAAATATTTACACCCCTGGAGTGCTGTAAACACACAGTGGAGCCCTAATTAACCATAGGTAGTCTTCAATTATCCCATGGTAATTACCCTAATTGGAATTGGCTTATTATGGGGAATATAATAGAATTTGTTTTCTGTTTAGTACCGAAAAATAGAGTTGGCAATTAACTAAAAGCAGCAGCCGCTTCATCTGACTTAAAAAATTTAAATTGCCCTCTTAGAGCCTGTCACTTCCTACAATATGAGCAGTTTTACAAACAAAACCAATAATCACATTTGTTTTCCGAAGCATGAATACTTTCATAACTTTGTCTTTGTCTCAGTATTATCAAATAATCAGGTGATTAATAACTGTGAGGCACAGAGGTCCGTAAAGAAGCCAAGAAGGACTATCCGAAGCACTCAAAGATACACAAATCATTTGCTCTGTGAAGCCATTAGAGGAGTTGTGGGAGCAGAGAGAGGGACCACATGCTTTCTTTTTCTACGGGGATTATTCCACAGCAGAGATGGAGAGGCTCTCTGCCTTGTTAAAGCATGACAAGCAGCATTTCTGATTCAGCCTCTCCTCCCCTGGCTGCTGGGAAGTCTTGCAAATATTGTGTCCCGGGCTATTTGTACGGAAGGGATCCTCTGCCTGCAGAGCTGTCACGGGCTAACGGGACCCCTCCCCCAGCACAGGGTGCTTGGCAGTCACTCTAGATGCTCACTCATGGGCCCCTGCTAGCAAGAGCGGGTAACACCTGTGTGCGGGACGCTGCGGGTGTATCCTTGCAAAGCACTAAACACGGGCAGTGTACAGAGGGTGAGAATCCTGGCTCCCTCCCCAAGCGTTGAAAAATGCTGGACACAGTCAGGCATGTTTTCATCAGGCTGATAAAACTAGTGCCTTCCCTTCATCGAGGCTGGCAAAGGAGCACGGGGAAGGAAAGGTCACCCGCTGTTGGTGCCATCCTGAACCAAAGGAGAGGTGGGATTTATGGACTAGATTGATGCCTGCTGGTGAAGGCTGTGGCCAGGCACGCGGCTCTGCTGCTGCTCAGCTGAGTACAGGCGTTGCTGTCCCCAGAAGCCCAAATGCCCATCCTTGCCCTTCCTTCCCCACCAAGACAGCCCTAACACCTTACACCCACCAGCATGAGGGTGCTGAGAGTATGTATGGGGGAGCAGGAACAGCTTCACCTGAGGCTGCTACTGGCAGAAGAGGCTCTGTAATTGCAGCCTAGAGGATTGAAGACAGCACACTGCCGCTGTGAGGAATCTCCTGTTTCTAATTTTATTTTCCTATCTGCTTGTAAATGTCATGAAAAATTAAATTAAAAAAGAACTGCTGGGTGCTACAAAGTCCTGTCATAAAAATGTATCTTCTAAGTCATAAATTAATGATTTGTTTTCTCCATCTGGTTTGCCTGATATAAACAGCAGCAGTGTGCTTTTGCTGAGAGTAGAAACGATCTTCCAGAAATAGAAAGATGCAAGAAGAAAACATTCAAATAGCCTGAGGCAGTCTGCACACTGCTACAAACAGAAGGTAAGTGCACAAAAGGAATTATGACTGGGAGGACAAACACATCTAGCACGTTATTATTGATTACTTCCTACCACACAACATGCCCTCAGCTGGAAGGTATGTAGTTATTTTCCACAATTCATGAAAACAGTTTTTTTACTTTCTTCCTAAAAGCGTGACCTGTCTACCTTTCCGTCATGTCTGTGACTTTCAATGTTTTTGCCTCCTCAGGCCATGCTTTTCAGCACTGTTTTTATTTTTTCCAGCAATTACACTAACTGCCACCTCCAAAGGTGATACTGGGATGGCCAGCTATGAGTGAGGTTAACTGAAAAGCGAGAAAAGGAAGAAGCTGGAGATATGCCTAAGTAGTATTTCTACAGCACTTTCAAAAGGAAATACATCTGTGTGCTTTGCAGTCGGTGAACAAGGTGGCTTTTGGTTAGAGTGAAAAAGGTAAGTCCCATACATCTAGGTAAATGATTTTTTCCTCTGTTGTAGAAATCAAATCTATCCGAATCACTTTTGTCTGTTTTTCAAATATCTTCAAGTTGGATGCTAGCAAAAATTTGCAAATAGATGCTATTTGCCTGTGGTTTTGCCTGGGACAAGTTGGCAAGGCTACTGCACAGGGAAGTTGGTGAGGTTTTCTATAGCTACGTGGTGGCTTTCAGAGCACCTGAAGACCAGCAGAAGGGGAAATGTGTTTGACTTATCAGGAGAATTAGACTTGAGTTTTACCATGATCTTTGCTCATCCTCCAGCCTCCTCCCAAAGTATCATGGGATTTTTGTTTTTTGGGGCTGAGGCAAGTGGAGGCATACTGGAGAAAGAAATGAGATTATAGAAAACAGACTTTTTTGCTTGTTAGGATTTCAGTAGGAAGATAATGGACACCTAACTGGAGAAAGAGGAAAAAAAAATCAAAGATCTGTGTAAAGATCAGTTATAGACTGTATTGGAAATGATGGCTATCTTTCACAGAAATATTATAAAAATTGTATTAAAAAAAAGCGTGCATGTGTTGCGGGTTAGAACTATGTGGCTGTTAAAAACCAAAAGGGTTTTGCGAGGACAGGGTTTTGGATGGAATGTAAACCCACCAAAACCTACGCAGAACAGAGCTTAGCAGCTTGTTACGGCTTGAATTCAAGGCTTTGTTTAGGCAAAGGAAAAACAAACACAGGTTTAACATAAAGGGGGTGAAAACAGAAGAGTTTTAATAGTGAAGACCCATAAATCAATCATTTTAAAGGTAAACAGGCCTGGAAAAGAGAGAGAGGGAGGGAGAGGGAGAGAGGGAGAGAGGGAGAGATTGATAAATACATAAAT
>NW_010427239.1:498-4015 GCF_000710305.1 Buceros rhinoceros silvestris | reverse complement strand
CTATTTTCTGCTGTCGCTTTTGGCGCTCGGCCATCCAGAAACAAACCACTTCGATGACTCCTAATAGTTATCGCCAGATGTACTAATACACAACAAATCACGGTCCGGGAGAGGGGGAGAGCAAATGAGTTCCTATTTCGTGAATCCCACTTTCCCGGGGAGCCTGACCGGGGGTCAGGACTCTTTCCTCGGGCAGATTCCTCTTTACCCGGCGGGCTATGATGCTCTCAGGCATTTTCCGGCTTCGTACGGGGCAAACAGCCTGCAGGACAAGACTTACACCTCACCTTGTTTCTACCAACAGTCCAACACCGTCATTTCTTGCAATCGGGCTTCCTATGAATACGGAGCCTCTTGTTTTTATTCGGACAAGGAAATTAGTAGCGCCTCTCCCTCCGGCAGTGGCAAACAGAGGGGGCCCGGAGACTACCTGCACTTTTCTCCCGACCAACAGTACAAATCCAGCGGCGTCCAAGCCAAAATTGTAAATGACGAGGGCGCCGACCGGAAGTACACGAGTCCTGTTTACCCCTGGATGCAGCGGATGAACTCCTGCGCTGGTAAGGCATTTCGATGCAATCGGGAGGGGGGAAGGAAAAGTTTCTTCTCCCCCCCCCCTGTTTTTTTTGTTTTTGGTTTGGTTTGTTTGTTTGTTGGTTTGGGGTGGTTTTAGTTGGTTCTGAGATAAAGTCCAGACTACTGGAGAGATATGGTTCCTCTAGGGCAATGTGTAACATGAAACCTTCCCAGGTTATTTTAGACCTGGCACGTTGGCACCCTGAGAGAGGTGGCCGAGAGCCCGGCTTGCGGGATCACTGGTGAAAGTTACTGGGGAATCCTTAGGAAGCAGGGGAAGGAGGAAAAAAAAAAAAGAGCAGAGCAGTTTTACCACTCTGGTAAAACCACCCCAAAACCTTTACTCCGCTTCTTCATTGTCATGGAGCGATGCAGGGAATATGCCCTCCGTACTGACGATCCAATGCGTTTGTGGCACATTCCTCCTCGCCCCCCTCCCCCAGCTCATTAGCCTGTAAGTATTGGATATTGAGAGCACGTTTCTGGGGCCGTGGACGCACTTCCATAGCACCGCGGATTTTCTCTGACTTACAAGTGAAGTTCACGTAATTGAACTATTCTGTCCAGGAGTGGTACTATGGGGGAAGGGTTGCATTGGGATGGCACTTATTTTTAATAATTCCATATTAAGACGTTTACTTCCAGCGTTTGCTAATGACTCCCATCTTTCCGAGTTTATGTTTGCTGGACTGTGGGTCGCATTTCTTTTTCTGGGAAGTTAAACTTTCAGCAAGACAATTCTGATGCTGCTTTGCATGCAAGGGCAATAAATCCCGGAGCAAATGGCAAAGGCTAGTCTGTGATCTTTAGCTGATGTCTATAAATGTACTGTACTTAAATTACAGACCCTCTGGAGTCACAGCCATGGCAATAGAGGGGATTTGTGAAAACACACCCGCATATACATGTGCACACACACGCACACACACATGGGTGCAACTCCCGGATAGCACACGTGTGTGTGCGTGTGTGTGTGTGTGTCTGCGTGTGTGTGTCTGCGTGTGTGCGCACACAGGCTCTCAACACGCAGAGGGTAGGCACTGCTCAGCGATTCACACGAGTGCTACGTATTCCACTCTCCCTAGATCCATCTTAAACTTCTTTGTATCCCAGTTATCCCACCACAGTAAGCACTCTGCACATCCGCATTTACAACTGGGCAGGCAGTAGGAAAGGAAAAGAGAGGGAAAAAAAAGAAAAAGAAACCTCCAGGAAACCAGAGCAGCTCCCCCCCTTTCCCCCAATCCCATCCCGTGATTGCGTCTGCAAAAGGAGACAGAATATACTAACCGCTCTTTCTGATCTGAAATCACTGGCCCCTGTCCAATGCGATCGTTTTGTCTTTACTTCTACAGGTACAGTATATGGAACTCATGGGAGACGAGGGAGGCAAACTTACACCAGATACCAAACGCTAGAGTTAGAGAAGGAATTTCATTTTAACAGATACTTAACCCGAAGACGACGCATTGAGATTGCAAACGCTCTCTGCCTTACTGAACGCCAGATTAAAATATGGTTTCAAAACAGGCGGATGAAATGGAAAAAGGAAAACAAATTCATAAATTCCTCACAGCCCAGCAGCGAAGAAACAGAGGAAAAGTCAGGGGAGTAGAACCACGTTTAATAAACACTACCAGGCCTTTCCTTAGCTCTTACTATTACTATTATTATTTACCTTGTGTTCCTTCTGCTACTAAAATCCTGTAGGTTTGTCACAGTCTATTAATTCCCAGAAGGCTTGGTTAAAAGATGTACATTTGCAATCATCTGTGACTTTCTTTAATATATGTGGAAGTCCTAGCTTTTGAGATACAAGCATGTATGTACATAACAGCTTCTCCAAAGAGTAGTGGCTTTGCTTAAGGTATTAGAGAAATGGTCCAGATTTTTGTATATCTGAGGTGAGCATCAGTGCGTGGGTGAGTGTCCCTGGTGTGCCTGTGTGAGAAGAGATAAGAGAGTTTTGATTTTGTGGTTTTTTTTTTTTTTTTTTTTTTTTTTTTTTTTTTTTTTTTTTTTTTTAATTAGAAATGTTCATATTGTAGAAACACGAGAGATTTTAGAAAATCTTGGGTTTATGATTTTGTTAACTCCCACTACTTCAGACAGTCTCGCTATGCTGTGTTTAGGGGCTTATGGTCTTCAGGGGAGAAAAAAAATGTTTTACAAATGTATGAGACATTTAAATAGCAAAAAGAACAAAACAAAAATACTTTTGAAAAATCGTTGTATAAAACCCTGGGTATAAACTTGCAGTTAAAGCAAAGATGAATTGCAGGGAGATTTTTTAAAATACCACTAAACTGCCTAATCTGCACTACTAGTATTAAAGTAAAATTTTGGCGTAAAACTTCAGGGGAAGCAAGGGAACAGGTCTCGAAGCACAAGAATCTCTGTCGTTCCCGTTGAGCTTACACTGAGGTTTTGGTGAGCTCAGCTCTACAATGGAAGGACTTTGAGTTACAGAATACATTTATTGGGGCTTCGTGAGCTTGGGTCGATCTTTCTTTCTTTCTTTCTTTCTTTCTTTCTTTCTTTCTTTCTTTCTTTCTTTCTTTCTTTCTTTCTTTCATTAAAAGAAATCTGTCTGTCATATTAAGTCGGGGATCTTCTTCCCCTCTTCTGTGGTATCTTAATTCAAGTTCGCATTTCTGAGCACTGGAAAAAAATAAATAGATACTCTAATGAAAAGTAGCTGCCCTAAAATGCTTTCACTTCGAGTTCTGTAGAAGTAAAATAGGTGCAGTGAAAATATTGATTAATATATACGTTATAGCTTTCTAATATTATATTGTGTGTGCGTGGGTGTGCGTGTGAAGCTGTGTACAAATACGCTTGTATACGCATCGAGGCTCTATTGTTTAGAAGTCAGCGCATTTTAGGCTAACGTTCTAAACATTTTAAAAGCCGAATGTGGAAAATACTAATGCAAAATGGC
>NW_010427239.1:0-203 GCF_000710305.1 Buceros rhinoceros silvestris | reverse complement strand
TCCCTGCCATTTCACATCGGCAGGACCCGGGTGGCTCTCGAAATCACCGGCACGGGAAAAAGGAGTGGGGGTGGTCGGGAAATAAATACATATATAGAAGGGACATGAACGTTGCCAGCACCCAAAGATAGATCTTACAGATTTGTGAACTGGTGTAAATAAGACTATCAGGGAGGAGAAAAAAAGGCACAAAGAGAAGGGCT
>NW_010427238.1:11792-22223 GCF_000710305.1 Buceros rhinoceros silvestris | reverse complement strand
GACCTTCCGGTGTGCTTTTTGCAACCGGACTCGCCTATCCCACATTGCCCTTTTCAGCCATCAGCGCGCTTGCAGTAAGCGTGGGTAAAGCCCTTCCCAAATCTTCGTCCGCGAAGCCAAGCCATGATGATGATGATGATATGTACTTATTAACCTCTCATCTCTCTCTTTATCATCAATCCTGTTTGACTTTACATGACTGATTTCTGGTTTTAATTACGTTAAGCATTAAACCACTTCTGTTCCACCCCTTTAATTTAAAACTTGTGTTTCACTTGTGTTTTCTTTGCCTTGATGAATCTCTTGAACTCTTTTGTGTAGCCCTTGGGTGGATTCACACGCTCCCTGAGGCTATAGAAAGTCACAGAAGAAAAAAACCCTGTCAGAGATTACAGATTTCTAATTTCAAACTGTGAGATAAAGTTAATAACATATTGTCTTTTGTTTGGGTACTTGATTTAAGAGTATGTGTTTCATTCCATGTATGACCTGAAACTCTTGATTTCAGCAAAATTAAATAGATATCATGGTTGGGCAGGTGAAGAGGTAGCCAAAAATCCAAGAATCTGACAGCTGGTGCCTGTTGTTGGGCCTTAGAAAAGTATATTTCTGACTTCAATTTCTTTGTGTTTCAGCCCTTCTGATCTTTAAAATGCTGCTTCCTCCCCTCCAAGAAGTCTTCTCTAATACTTATGATGTAGTCAAATACAACAGTGATGCTAGAAATAAAAGCCTATCTTAATTAAGAGATTAATCTCTTTCAGTTCGGAAAATAATATGTAGATGGGAAAAGGAGTTAGGTGTTTGTGCCACACAATGATCCTAAACTAATTTCTCATTGATCCTGCTTAAGACAGGCAACATTCGAGACAAAAAAGCAAAATCAGAATGGATGTTTTTAGCCATTAAAATTAGCTAGGTTCACCATCTGAAATCTGCATAAAATTTACCTATAGCTCTTACCTTCGTCATTGTAACCATTGCTGTTCTCAGTCGTCATACTCTCAGTCAGAATTAAAACATTAGCTGTGCTTTTGTATTGTTAGAAGTGCATGAATCTTTGTGTAGAAGTAGCAATAAGTTTGTCTACACCTTTCCTGACTGAAAGCAATACAGTTAGTCTTGATTCTCTATGATATAATGGAGAACACAAATAGGCATTCTGTAGCAAACAGCTTCACTTTCAGTTGGAGTCTTTGGGCTGACAGTCTTAATGTCTTCTGTCTCACAGTGAATTAAAGAAAATTAAGCACAAGTGTGCAATACAACTCATGGAAGTAGTGAAAGCCTCATGTGCCGCAATAAATGTAGAAAACAAGACTGTATGATAGGTTGCTGATCTTCGTGTTTCAGAAAGGTGGAAATTTTAACACTCATATGAGTACGCAGGGTTTTCCAGTAGGCAAATGCAATTTCTAAAGCAAATTATTATTAAAAGAAAAATAGACCAACCTTTAAATGTAACATATTTATAAGAGATTTGTAATTGCAGGAAAAGTACCTACTTGGCTAACAACAATCAGTGGGCTACAGGAAAATCTGTAACTTTGCCTCACTGACACTTAATGACACAAAGATGTCCCCAGCAAAAAGCTCATTTTGTTTCATCTTGTAAAGGAGAGGTGGAAAAACTTGGATCTCAAGAACAGCATTTAGGTTATAATATATTAACTCAATTTATCAATGGATTTACATATGATACAAATCTGAAAAGGTATTTTTGGATAGGTAGAAGCTGGTCTCTGTAGGCAGTATTCAATCCTACTCATTGCCATTATGATTAAACAAACAGACCATCATTTACTTAGTCTACAGTGTAATGAGCGACAAAAAGTGTCAGTTCTTGAAATATTTTAATTTCATAAAAATTGTTG
The DNA here is from genome assembly GCF_000710305.1 of Buceros rhinoceros silvestris. NCBI lineage: Eukaryota > Metazoa > Chordata > Aves > Bucerotiformes > Bucerotidae > Buceros > Buceros rhinoceros. Next base: position 20,349 of record NW_010427238.1, on the reverse strand, counting down.
TAAGGATTAGATTTGCAGAGTCACTGGAAATTTAAGTACAAGGAAGTATCCTGGAATTTTTAAGACAAATCAAGTAGGTTTGTGTTTTCTTGATTTTTTTTTCTTGGCCCTCATATTTCCGATTTGTCAAGCCTAATCAAGATAAAAAGAATGTTGGCTGAATAGATTAGAATATTATGGAGGTGATGAAAAATGGTCAATGAGTCATATGTATGACTGAAGACACAGTCGTGATCTCTCTGCAGGTCAGCTGCATGTAGGAATTCAGTGGTAGATTCTGTGCAGAATAGAGATGAGACAAGCTCATGACATTTCAGATCAGAACAGTCAAATGTGCTGATTTTCTGAATGGAGAAATCCTTTTCTCATACCTCACTAAAAAAATATTTTCTTTGCTTGCAATGTTTTATTTTCACACTTCTTCTTGCTTGCTACTGAGAAATAGCACAATTGTGATTTGCTACCACAACCACCATCAACAAAAAAACCCCATTATTAGCACCTTTCTTGTCTCTGCGTGCATGAGGGATCATAGGATTTTGGACAAAGCAAATAAAAGCCAGATGGTCAGATAGAAACATATGCTTGTGCTTGAAACAAACTGGTCATTCCCTAGAAATTGTCTTTACATGCAGTAACATCTACATTGTTTGCTTAGATGTATATTCTCTAGTTTTCCATAATAAGAAAACAAAAAGGCACAATAAAAATAGCCACTGTTTTCCTCTCATCACTACTTTTTCTTTCAGTATCACAGACAACTTTCAAAGTTTGAAAACAACAAATAACAACAATAACTGGCAAATGGGAGAAACGTGGTTTTGTTATTGCATGTGTTCTGTGAAATCACTCTTAAAAGAATCTAAGTTTTATATGCTAAATTAGTGTGTGGTTGTGTGATTTTTAAGACTTGTGTAGCTTATAGATAGCATATGTACTTTATAATATGGTAGCTATTAAATAAACAGTAGGTATTCTCATGAATGGTAAAGGAATAGGCTTATAAAACCTGTGCCGTGTAAATTACCAATGCATAAATATAACTTAGGTTTGCATAGAGTATTTAAAGGAATTGTATGAATATTTTATAGCTTTAATTAAAAATACAGAGAGTTGAGTAAGAAACAAATACCAATGGCATAGAGGAATTAGGGTAAGAAAGGTTATGTTTTCAGCTGAGACTTAAAACAGATAGTTTGTGCGGAGGCATAAATATTAAATACTATTCCAGATGCTTGCAGCTGTAGAAGGGGTGGGGGCGGGGGTGGGGGGGTTGTCCTGACAGTAACGACGCATACAGAAGTGGCCAGCGTAAAGGACACAACAGGGACAGTATCTCGAAAATAAAGGTTGGTCGATGCCTATTGAACAGCAGCAAAATTATTCAAGCAGGGAATATGAGAGATGTTGCTGTGTATCACTGTGTGTAATGTAAGAGCCAGAACAGTGAGGTCTGGGACACTGCTCCGGAGATGCCCAAGCTGAAGGAGGGCACCCTACCAGGCTACATACTGGGTTGGAAGTCTCAGCCCAGACAGAGAGCAGAACCTGGCAGAGATAAGGAGAGATGCAATGTGGCAAGAGAAGGATTTTCAGATCCTGGAGCTGTGGCCATAGCAAAGGTTCACATCAAGGTTAAAGTGATAGAGACAAATAGGAAGAACAAGCCTAGGAGAGATGTGAAGGAGACGTTTATTTTTCATGGTACTCATTCTGGTAAAATCAAAAAACAAAAAAGCCTCCACTGCTAGCTTGACAAAATTAGATCGAAGTAGATAAGACAAAAACATTCATAGAATACTTCCATGTGTCAATGTAAAATACTCCAATGAATCATAGGTCATCAGTATGCAGGACAGAATCGTGACAAGTGATTCACTAAGTTATGAAGGTACATTTGATATTTCTCTGGTAGTAGCAACTTAGTCTATCCTTTAGTGTACTTTTTTTCTTCCCTGCAGTTTAAGGTTGAATATCTGTACGAGACATAGATATACTTATGCTATAACATTTATGACACTGCATCCTATAATGACATGCAAATGGGAGCCAATACATGCCTCTTTCATACAGAAAAATAGAGAATGGATTTCTTGTGAAAAAATGAATGGATTAAAATGTAGCTTCTTTTCATGAAAAGACAATCAAAATCAGACTGTTTTCCAGGAAATGGAGGATTTGAAGAATTCACTTTATGTTTAGATACATAGTAAATTCTTTCACATGACCACAGGAAAAAAATGACAGTATGTAATTTTTTACCTTTTCTGCTTCTCTGTGGAATTTTTGCAGGTTTAGCCCCCAAAATTTAAACAAACTGTATACTACACTTACAAATTTTAATAAACACAAGAAATTTGCATCATAACAATTGAAATTTACTTTTGGATTTGTTATGCCTCCCATTCAATCTATTTGTCATATTGAAAACACAATAACGAAGATGACAATTAATGCAAAGAGCATACATTTTGATAACTCCTACTTTAAACTATAGCTTTTATCCACTTCAAATATGCTAATGCAGTGTTGTGGTTTAAGACCAGCCGGGAACTAAGCCCCACACAGCTGCTCACTCACTTCCCCCTGGCGGGATGAGGGAGAGAATCAGAAAAGTGAAGAAACTCACGGGCTGAGATTAAGACAGTTTAACAGGTAAACCAAAAGCTGCACATGCAACCAAAACAAAACAAGAAATTCATTCACTACTTCCCTTCGGCAGGCAGGGGCAGGTGTTCAGCCATCTCCCGGAAAGCAGGGCTTCATCATGGGTAATGGTTATTTGGGAAGAGAAATACCATCCCTCCGAACATCACCCGTTTCCTTCCTCTTCCCCCAGCTCTATAAGCTGAGCATGACATCATATGATCTGGAATATCCCTTTGATCAGCTGGGGGCAGCTGTCCCTGATGTGTCCCTTCCCAACATCTTGTGCACCCCCAGCGGTGTAAGAAGCAGAAAAACCCTTGTCTCTCTGTAAGCACTGCTCAGCCATAACAAAAACATCCATGTGTGATCAGCGCTGTTTCCAGCACAAATCCATACTCAGCCTCATACCAGCTACTCTGAAGAAAATTAATTCTATCCCAGTGAAAACCAGCATGTGTGCAGATCAAGGGTGTAACTCTTTACCTTCTTTTTAAGTAGGAGCCTTTATTTAGACTCATAATCTAAGGTATCTTAAGTGAGTAGAATGAAAGAGTAAATTAATTCTAGCAATTTAAAGCAATGGACCAGTATTTTTCTAAGCAAAAAGATTTTAAAGATCAAAAAACTTTTTTGCAACCTTTTTTTGTCATTCATGTGGATCTTATTTCTCTTTTGATTGATGCCAGTCTGCCTACTCATTGCAATTATTTACAGACATGTTTCAAATAAGTTATAAAGCTTGCTCTAAATATTCTAAACATGATAATCAACATATTATATATATACGGTAACTGTAAGTAGAGCAGATCTTGAGGATGTGCCAAATTATACTCCATCAACTCAGTTATTTCACTGGAGATACCAGCTGTCTCATTTGCAAGCAGTTTTGGTATTTTGACTTTCATATTGGCTCCTATCTCTTGGATATTTCATTCCAAATTTAAGGAATCATTATTCCCACCAGGCTAGTCTATGTTTAAAAGCCGATACTTGGCTGCTGCTGGCAAGTCGAAGTGGATAGCTTGTATTCTGCTAATATTCTAAAGCCCTTCTGATACATAAGCGTCATGCACTACAATTAACTGCTTGTAATACACTTTCAGGTTCAATGCTGAGTGAATCAGAATGATGGAAGTCAGCAAAAAGAGCAGTGTAAGTATAAATTAACTTAAAACTTTGGTCATTCTTCATTAGTACTGAGCAGTTCTGAGTTACAAACTGTCATTTGCAAAATATGGGAGCTACCAACCAAGCTTTATGTGCAAGAAAAGATAGCATGCTATCTTCATCAAGCTGACCCCAAGGATTACACCCTATCCAACGTGTTGAATTACTTTCACTAGTATTTCATCAGTTTTAATTGCACTTAAAAGAGCTAATTCAATGAACCAACATTTCTACAGTGGAACTGAGAACAGCTTATAAAGTTTGCTGAATAAAAACTGAGCTATGGTTCACACATTTTGTTCACTGAAGTGAATTCTTCTTTTATCACTGTTGGTCAGTCTGGGTTTTGCCCCGCTTATATAATCAGAGAATGTGTAAACGTGCAAGAGCCATACCTTTAGTTTCAAAACAATATACTAACAAATACTTCACAACCTTTAAAGCCAATAAAACAATAAAATTATTCTACATGACAGTGCAGTCAAAATTACAAGATAATACAGTGTACATTCCTTAGGTTTAAGTGTCCTCTGACAATAGTTTGTGCTGGAATAAATTCCACTTACATCAAAGGAATATTGAACAAATATGAGAGATGAATGAGATCTTTTTATCTCATTTTGGTTTCTAATTGATCAATATGTCAAAATTCAGGCCTACAATGAAACTTTATTTTTTCCATGATGCTCGTTGATTCTTTTGCAATAATATTTTGTGTCATCAGTCCCTGCATCCACTAGAATAGTGTCATTTGCTCTAATCATCTTTCAGAAACCATTGCAATTTAAATTGTCAAGGAAAGTCTTATCCTCTCAGATGAGAAAAACTAACTTAGTTCATGACAGCGGAAGTTCAGAATGAGTTGATGTATTGGCCTGCATAATTAAATACATTTTGTATGGGCACTCAGCAAGGATTTAGAGAGTTTTGATCTTCTCATTTGTCCCTTAATATACTTTTTCCTAGAAAATCTGCATTAGGTAATGTTAAAAATGCCTTGCTTTCTGATCTATATCATACTCTCTGAATCTCCACAAGATAATTTTTCACATTACTCAAGCAATTTCCTTCAACCTTGAGGTCTGACAGGCATTTTTTCTCTAAAGTTTCATTATTCTTCTAATTTCATACTTTGTATTATGCAATCATATTCTTTTTTTCTTTTCCTTTTACCCCTCCAGATTTTTATCCTTCGGTGTTGTTACATATTCATTTTATTCCTGATGGTTTGCTTTCCTCTCAACATCCTGCCTCCAACCATGAGTTTTATTTTATAATGTACTATATTTATTCATTTTTATTTTATGTCACTGTAGTGACTTCCTGCATTGCGTGTTTACATTCTTGGTAGAAACTGAGATGCATTGTTTGAAACTATATGTCATTGTTCAAAACTCTCTAACTCTCTGCTAATTCTTCTAAAAATAATCTGAAAAAGGATTTACCTCTTTGCAATCCCTGAGTTGATTATGTGAAATCCAAATCAGGATGGGAAGGTGAGACAGTGGACAGGTTTTGTCTGGAATGGAGTTAATTTTTTTCATGGCAGATCAAATAATGATGTTCTAGATTTGCGACCAAAACAATGTTGGTTACACCAGGATGAATTAGCTATTGTTTACACAGTATCAAGGCCTTTTCTGTTTTTCATGCTGCCATAACAGTAAGTAGGGGAGTGCATAAGATTTTAGGAGAGAACATGGCTGGGAAAGTTGCTGCCAGCTGATGAAAGTGATTTCAATACTGTATGGGATACCATTGTTCTCAGCAATAAAACCTCAGAGAAAGAGGAGGAAGGGGGGATGTTCAGAGTCATGGCATCTGTCTTCCCAAGTAACCATTGCTTGTGATGTAGCCCTGCTTTCCTGGAGGTGGATGAACACAATGGGAAGAGGGGGATTGTTAAGGGTCGAGGGACCGAGGTAACAGCTCCTCGAATTCCTTAACGATTCCCTCTGTCTTACCAGAGACAGAAGGGGTTTAAAGGGGAAGGAAGAAATTCACACCTCGGTCTGCGTTTCGGGAAAACTGAAACAAACATTTAATAAACAATAAAACCACACAACTATACAGTGTTATACAGATGCACAAACCGAGAAAAAGGGGAAAAAAAACGAAGAAGAGAGGACTTAGATAACCAGAGTTCTTAACAGTCTGTTCTTCTCAAGGTCAGTTCTTGGCAGGCAGCCAACAGCGAGGTGGGAGCGAAGGTCTTGCAGCTTGCTTCCAGGCAGGGAAAGTGAAGTTCTTTCTGTGTGGCAAGACCGGGGGTGGGGAACTCCATGCGGCAAGGGAAAAAAAAACTGCAGGGAAAAAAACCCTCTCTGTACTCCCTCCCTGTACGGAACAGCCGGGAGTTCGAATATCTCACCCGATTCCAGACGAGACTCACGGCAGTAATAGTTCGCAGTCTGTGATCCTTGGCGATCCAGGGGTGTGGGCCTTCAGGTCTAGTCGGTCGGCAGGTCGGGCCTAGTCGGGCCAGCAGATTCGTGGGAGTCTTCTCTCCGTGAAAGTCCAGAAGTCCGAGAGAGAGCCACTCCCCCTGCCTGCTGCTTTTAAAGGCTCCCGACATAACGTTTCACCTGACCTCCTTAACCAATTAAACGTGGAATTATTGGATTTGCATGGAATGATTCTATTTGTCCATTACCCAAAACAAGGAAGTTTTAGCTCAAACCAGGACAGGGATGAATCCCTGACTTTGTTTTGTTTGCATGCACAGATTTGTTTCACTCGTTAAACCATCTTTATCTCAACCCGTGAGTTTTCTTTCTTGTACCCTTCCAATTTTCTCCCTTGTCCCACTGGGGGAGAATGAGTGAGCAGCTGTAGCATTAACTGTGTACTATAATTGGCAGTTAAAGGAGAGGCAGCTCATTCATTAATATGCTCATAAAGCCCTATTTAATGTGAACATGGATTTCCTATGTGATTACAAAAAGTTGTAATGTTAAACTTAAAAGTTTTTGTGACTTTTTAAAAATATATTTTAAGCTATAGACAGAATGAAGGATTGAGAGACTGAGAACCTGTAGGAACTTGGAATCAGGAATTTCTCATTGATCAAGAGACCACAGAACACAACCTGATAAGATTGTGATGTTAAAGTACGTCACACTGTGCTCCTCTTCAGTCTCTAGGAAAAGGTATCAGAGAGATTATGAAGTTAGAAGAAGCCAACACATTGACACTTAGGTGCTTAAAGGCAATTCCTGAATCTACTATTATCAGTTTAGAAAGAATTCCTTATTTGGTAAATAACTTAGGAATTTCAAAGTTGCTGAGCTTTGTCTTGGGAATCAGCACTGCAAAATTTGATCACAAGCATGTCTCATGGTAGCTATGTGCATACAAAAATTGGCACTTAGTATGAAAGAGCAAACGTGTGTGTGCAATTTTGGAAAATTAGTAAACAGTCAGGAAACAGTCAGAAAATCTCTCACATCAGCATTTCGATCATTTAGTAACATTTCCAGTTCAGCAACAAAGTAAGAAAGAATAGAGGAACCATACAAAACACTGCAGAGACTGAGCACTACTGGTATACAAGCTTACAAAAGACCTAAATAGAGTAATGTCCATTTATAAACAGTTATATATTATAATAGTATAATCAGTTCCACTTATTCTGGGTAAGTTCTTTGGTTTGGTGAAAGTCTACATAAAACAGAATTTAAGGGGGATTAAAAAAAAAAGATAGATGTAGTCTTAAAGGAAAAACTAATATATTTCATTCCTTTATGAGAGATCAGTGGTGTTAAATTATTAATATGATGATATGTTAAGTAGCATCTCTTTCTGCCTATTGTCGCTGGCCCAATGGCACCTGATCAAATGGTGGGCTTTCAGTTTACTTTACTTGTCTTTAGATTTGTTTTGTCCACTACAGCTGCATTTTTTACAACAGTCTCCAATGGAAAAATAATTTCTCTCAAAGCACTTTAGATTAAAATTCAAGCCTATTTCCACTACAGTGAGCAAGTGTTATATGCACAGTTTCTATTAACAACTGAGAGAAATCTGTGCCTAATTCCCACATGCATCCTTAAGTGCTTGCCTGTTTACTGTGGTTTAAAAATCAGCCATTTCTTGAAAAAGGTGAACAAATAAAAATAAACCAAACAAAATACAGCCTCCTAAACACTTTTTCACCCACCTATCATCAGGCCTAAAAATCATATGAAACAAATTTGACCAAACTTTACAACAAAATGACATTTTTTTCTGGAATAAGAATTACGTTTTCCCCCATTTTCATGCTTTAAACAGTGTAAAAATAAGGATTTTATTGCAGATAAAATTGTCAGTTATACAACTCTTTCTTCATATTTTTTCTGAGCAATAGTGAAATGATAGAACCTTTTATGATTATTTAACAATTTACCACATTTTTTAAAAATTAACTGCAGAAGCCACTACTCTCCATGCTCAACTTTATTGGAAGATTTTCTAGATGGACACTAATCCTTCTACAGTAGTTTTTGAAAAGTATAAAACAAAGTAATCCAATATCCTGATCTGTAAACCTTCCATAAGCTCAAGAACCAAGATACACAAAATTTGACAAAATGCTCATGTGTGCATTCAACAAAACACACATAGGTCTAGTTTTAAATCAATGACTACATCCACACTGTTTAAAAGAATTGTCTTTAGGCAGTTGCATACTGCCGAAAGCATAAAAAGCTTTTCTTCTACTTGTGTCTTTCCTGGTTTTTTCCCGTGCCTGGGCATTCCT
>NW_010427238.1:1944-11709 GCF_000710305.1 Buceros rhinoceros silvestris | reverse complement strand
GCATGCACAGGTACATAGTCAGGACTTCATAACTGCAGAGGTTAATGACCACTATCCTTGCTACTTTGTGGAGGTGGGTAAGGGGATGAACATCATTCAGAGGACATCCAAACATACCTATGATAGCAAACTGAACGGGGTTTGGCTGTGGATGCAAGCAGTGGTAAATGAGTGACCATACTGTCTAATGTTGGGATGCTCCCTGTAATGATTTTGTTCTGCTCCAAGGAGCTCTGTCCCAGGTATTCCTCAGCCATGGTCTGGCTGGCTGAGATATGTCAGGAATTGTTCCCAATAGGCAGTACTGGTAATTCCAGCAGGCTTGTGGAGTTTGGCCATTTGTGTGGTGATTGTATCTCGATCTGTTTTATTTAGAAGTATAGGTGACATTGTCAGAACCAGTGTGCAGCGGACAGTAGAGATACAGCACTAAGGCCTTAACAATCCCGAAAGCCCTTTGCTTAAAAACAGCCATGCTAATAAACATGGTTATCCAGGAACTAATAGTAAAGCGGTCATATTAAACATAAGAAATGCTTATAAAAACCAAACCAAATATGTACCTAATTGTCTCTTTGAAAGGAGAGGATTCCTGTCTGAACACATTTTTTGTAATTCTGTTTTAAATTATAGATCTCATAGTATTTGACAAGTGCGGGAGCCCTCTATATCTACAGCTACTGTCTGTGCACTACGGCTTTCAGCTGCTGTTTGTTTGTTTGGGGTGGGAAGACTTTTTAAATTAGTTCTTTCAACAGATGTTTTCTAAGCGTGGACTCTCTTCCCTCCACCCTCTTTCACATGTCGTCTTCTGCTTCCAAGCACTTCTGGGGCTGCATGAACCTGACTTAAGCTGTCTACTTGTCCTGCTGGTGCCTTTTGCCATTTCCTTTTCAAAGGGCTACAGCTACAACAGCTCTATTCTAGGCAGGGAGTGGGAAACCTTTGAAACTGATGCAGCTTCATTGCACAGTCTATCAGAAGGAAGCAACATTAAAGGAAAACCACTTCATACTTGTTTAACTGTTATAGGATTTAGCAAATTTTAAACAAATGAGAAGTAGATATATATTTTTAAATACTTATTGCTTTGATTGCAGAGTCATTTTCTCCCTGCACAGAATAGAAAGGCAGCAAAAATTCTTCTTTGAAGAGAAAATGCCACCATCAGGAAAGGAAGACAGCTCAGGCAGCTCAAAATGTCCCAAAAGTGTTACTGAGCCATGGAGGACATCTAAAGGGGAAAGTACAGGTTGTGAGCAGCCTGAGGAATTAGTTTAAAAGAACCCCTCTCCCCCACAGAAAACCTTCAGATGAAGTGGCAGCTGTTGGATTCTTTCATGGCTAACATAGAGGGATCAAGCTCAAACAGTTCTGAAAGTCCTGCAAAACAGCAGAGGATAACTAAAAGGTCTAAGTAAAGAGCAGGTTGTACATTAAGGCCTTTTTCTCTCCTGGCATGTAAAGTGAAGAGGGGGAGGAATAGCAGGAAAATGAATAATAAGTCATATGTAAGATTCAAGTTTGAACAACCACAATCTTTCTAACTACATGTAGCTTGCAGCTTTAATTAGATACAGTGTGTTTCTTTTGCTATTAAAAAGCTGCCACCTTTCACTTCAGAAGTGACTACCTTTCAGTGGGAATGAAGGATAAGCTGTTGGTACTTTGTTGTGTAATGCCCCCAAGCACCATATAAAGAAAATGACTATTGTACATGCTTTGTAGCTTGTAAAAACCTTTGAAATAAAAGGTGAACTATAAACATAGTATAAAAAGGGCCACTGATGAAGAACTACATATTCTTGATAAGTATGTGTTTAGTAGCACGTAATTAAAAGGAGTCATCAGATCAGTGCAAAGCTTTTATCCCAAGAATTTTATAACCATATTTAGGCCATTATTTTGTGAAGTATTTGGATGATTAAAGATTGAGAGATACTAATGGAAGTAAAGACTTCACTCTGTGTCTGCATTAATAGTATATAAATGGTGTATAAACAAAGACAATGACAAGAGGTTTCTCTGTCAATATAATCTTTTTTTTTTTTTTAAAAAAGATGTAATTGAAGGGTATATCTCAGCATGAAAACAAGGTTATTTAGCTATTAGTGGTCTTTGAAATGCATTGTCTACAGTTATATTCACATTGAACCTGTACAGAAGATACTTAGGGAGGAGGTAGCTGATGTTATGGTGAGGCCTGTTAGGCCTTGCATGTACATCCAGCTAGACAACTTCTTTATTAATGTAGTGTGTAGTGTGGACATTTGTATGAGAACATTATTTGATAGGCCTACATGCAATTTCTATCAGGAATTCTCATACCGGGTCACAGTTACATTTGCCTGTTCATAGACCTAATTACAGCACCAGCCAATCTTCTTCTGAACACACAATCTTACGATGCAGATCATTCTTTCCTGTCAGGTCCTAAATCCCTAAAAACCTTCAAGTACTAGAAGAGAGGAAGAACAGCTTGTGAGTGGAGGTTTATGCACACAAGAAAATATTTTCTTCACTTAAAGGACTTTCCTATTTATTCTTTCCAATTCTGCATGAAACCAAGCAATACTTGTTACAAAACACCATCTACTTAGAAGGCTGATCAGTCAAGCCTGAGGAACATCAAATCCCTTCCGCATTTGAACCTGCTTCCCATCAGCCAGCTCTATCCTTTGACATTTTAAATCCTGAGATTTCAGCAACAGTAAGTATGCATTGAGTTCCATGTGAAAGATTGAAAGGACGAAGCATGAAGGTGTTTATTTGCTACATCCCTGAAGTTTCTCAAGTAAAGTGTCCCCTAATTAAAGCAAGATAATTACTCTCAGTTATTTTTCCATCCTTATGGAGCTTGCTATTCAATGAGAAATACTCTTTAGTTTAGATTACTGGTCATACAACTTAACTGCATACCAAGGTGATGAACTGCAAATAGCTTCTTCTAGTCCATTTGCAAAAATGACATATGCTCAAAATTTAAGGTGTAGAACATGGTTTCAAATTCAAAGAAATGGGTTTGAAGTATTTCAAGGCACATTTTATCTGGGTTCAAGATATAATTTGATACTATTTTAGGCCAACTATGTCCTTCCTGAAGTCGGAGTGTAAACTGAATCAGCTATATGAACTAAATTCTTCCTTTTATTCTTCTAGCTCTCAATATCACTATTTCAGTGAACTTGAATGACAGAGAAATCAGTGGGTTTCTGTTTCAAAAGGCCTGCTCACCAGGTCTTTAGTTTATTTGAGGTTAACATTTCTGATGTAGAAAATTACCAAAATCATTTCAGCAGCTGAATAAAATGAAAACAACAAGCTTTCTCTGAAGGCAGAATATCAGGTAAATTTACATAGAACAGATATAATTTTGTCTGTAGGAAAAATAAGAACTTAAATAGAGAAAACAAGTTATTTTCTCACTTGCTGGAAAATACAATCCACATCTTTTGTATTGTTGGAATGTCAGAAAATATATAGCCCAGACTTAAGATCCCCCTGCCATCAACAAGAAGCAGTAGAGAAAACTGAGTGAGGTAATGTACCTACCTGACCCAAGCAAGTCTGAAAATAGTGATGTGGTTACTGTGCCACACACTGAAGGACCCTCAAGATTTTAACTAAAACTATCTCATACAATCAGGAGATTTAGAGTTGCCACATGCCAGCCTCTCCTTGATTGGATGACTTCAGACATAGAAGGTATCAACTGCTCTGACTATGACAAAAAAGCAGAAAAATCTATGTTTCTTTTCAAATTTTATGGAAAAAATATCATTCTTGGCATACTCCCATTCCTCAAATGTATCATTTAAGACATTATTCCACACTTGTTTCCTCAAAATTTCTGACCTTATTGTTTGTATGTTTTGGGCTATGGGCAGATAAACTGTGAGAAAGTTTGAGCAGTGTGTCAATAGACTGACCACGTCCTTGCAATGTGGATGAGTTTTCGCGTCATCTTGGGTTTTGATAAAGAATACGTTGACAATATCACTTGCTATTATCTGCATGTGATGGACCCCAATGCAAACAAAAGTTGTTGACTCATGGATTTGTGGGTGAGGGAGGGCAGTAGTTGTCTTTTACCTTAGCTTTAGCAAGACTTTCAACACTATTTCTCACAATATTGTTGTATGTACGGTGTATTAGGTTGTTATACTCTGGATCAGTAAGAAAACTGGTGGGATGATCAGGCTCAGAAGGTAGCACTTAATAGGTCATACTCTAATTGGAGGCAGGGAACCTCCAGAAGCACAGGGATCTATTCTTGTACCTCTTTCTACTATCTTTGTCAGTGATGTCGCCAAAGGAACTGAGTGCACCTCTGTCAAGTCTGCAGATGACACAAAACTGGTGGGACCAGATGATATGCTTGAGAGTCATTAATTAGCTTTCAAAGTATTTAAGATCTTTCAGGAGTGAAATGTCCACTAATGGGGATAAAGAAAGCAGGACCTGAGGTGAAAATTTCTAGCATCATACTGAATAGTATGAGCTTGGACTAGCTGTGATGTTGACTTACGGCAAATTTGTCCCTTAACAGTGGACACCTATGTAAAACTTCCTGCAGGGTGATGGAATCACCACCACAGATATCATCAATCTTTATCCACGTTACTGCTTAAGCCTTCAAATCTAATGACAATAAGGATCTCCAGCCTTTGTGTGATTTTGAAGTTTTTTGTTTGGGGTCTTTTTTAAATATCATAAAACCATCATTGCAGAATGTTCTCCTCTGAGATTAACAGGAATGCATATTCAAATCCTGCTATAGAGTGGCCTTATTGGAAGCACAGCCAAAGAAACACCAGTGGGATTTGGAGGTTCTAGATAAAATTTTAGTTAGTGTAACTCTATGCTAATAGCATCTATGCACCACTTGTCAAGTGCTATTCCATATGGAAGCATGACAACTTGTTAGTTAAAAGATACAGAGCAGGAAAAGATGCTGATATAGAGTGAAAGGGAAAGTTGCATTGTGCCTTTTCAATGGACCTTCCAAAAAGATCCATCTCAGTGCTGACAAACAGAAAGTCAATGACCCTGGACCAGAAGTTTTTTCAGTGCACAAGCTTTTTTGACTTTAGTTGTATAAAAATAAAAGAAAGCTGAAGGAAATTAGGCCTTACAGGGCACTGATCATACTTTTGCCTTCTTTTGTTGGTCCAATGAAAGATTTACATCGATTGTGATGTTGCAGTTTAATGACTGCATCACCAAAAGGATTTTTTTTCCCTCAGACAGGACATTGTCAGTTGTGGATTGGACCTCCTTAGGCAAGCTAAAACACTGTGACCTTGATTACCCCTAACATCACAACCGTGAATAAAGTACTAGTAGCTGTTCACAATATTAAATAGGATTGAAAACACAAGTCTTATATTCTGAAACATTCCTTCAGCTGTTAATACCTAAAAATAATTGCAAAACTCTTCAGACAAAAAATAGAGTATGAAAAGAATTATAACTTGGCAAATGAGCAAGATATGTGAAATTGGAAAGGGATAAAATTTCTTGCTGAAAAAACGTTGTGCCTGTAGTCTCTAATAGCAGAGAACTTTCTGCTTATTCCTTGTTATCCCTCTCCATAACCGAGCTGTCACACGTTATGACGGATCTGAGCGCCCAGATATAAGTTATTCTTTCAATACATGGAATTTCCTACCAGCGTGCCTGAACAATGATCCAGAAGAAGACAGCCTGGGAAGAAGTCATCTCTGTCAAAGTCTTCTTTAAGCAATGACTATACTTTTAGAGAAGGATGACGCACACCCAAAAGCTGATAGGGCAGGAAGCAGGTCCATATATATGTTCAAGTCATCCTCTTCCAAGAATGAGCCTTGAACAGCCTAATGCCAAATTCTTGGCTGAGATGCAAAGTGGTTATTGTCAGGGGATTTCCAGGAATACCATAGTGTGAAGATAATTATCAGACTGCTTATTCTTCCCTGCAGTGGGGATGTTCAGAGTTTCCAGTATGGAGCCTGGAAGCAGGCTCTGAGTTGTGCCTTTCTCTTTGTTTTAAGAGGCCAAGGGGTCTTGGAATAAAAGGAGTGGAAAGCAAATGGAAGTCTGCTTTTCAGATACCAGATGACACCACTAGTAAACACTTGTAACTCCACATAATTTTATTTCATTTACTCAAATGGGTGAATACATTTGAGTAACGTTATTTTCTTTAATGCAACAGACAGGGAAGGCGATGAACATTTATTCCCTCTCGTTCAAATGATTGATAATACTGAGATGCAGGTCTACTTTTAAGCCCCTCCACCTTCATATGACACACAGAATCTTTCATTTTCCCATTGTCTTTTTTTGTTGTTTGTTTTGTTTGCTTGGATTTTTTCATTTTGGAAAAAACACATAAGATAGAAAGACAATATCAGGTAGAAAACCCCAAACTAATGTTTTCTGCCAACCAAAAGGTGCCCATCTGCAGGAATAAAGAAACCAAAACACAACATGTGAGAAATGCTTCACTGGAAAAGAGGCAGAATTTTCCCAGAAAACCTGTGTAAAAGAATTTCATTTGAAAAAATGTCTTATGAGAAGTAAAATGAGTTAGTCAAAAACACATTGTGAACTCTGTAAACCGGGCTGTCAACAATTACTCTCAGAAAGAAAATTAGAATATGCAGGAAAGGTTCAAAAAGAGCTCAAAAATCTGCTAATAGAACCAGGCCTGCAAGAAGCTGTTGAGGCAAAGTTACCCATGGGCAATCAGCCCCAACCTGACATAGACCCAGGCAAATTAGTTGCACAAGTATTGTTAACGGAGCTCACTCTGCAGCAGAAACAGCTGAATTCGAAGATGAAAAAACACAAGATGGAGACAGTGAAGAAGAGGCAGGAGACAGACTGGGTGTCAGAGAGAGCTGGTGATATTGCTCAGAAAGCGTCAGCAGCAAAGGACTAGGGGCAATTTGTACAGGTAGAGCAGTCACAGGCAGCCAAAAGTCTGACACAGACCAGAGGCAATAGCTCAAGTCCTTTGTTTCCCAATACCCCCTCATTGAGACCTATCTCAGTAAAATAGGCCTGTGCTGTGAAGCAAGATGATATTATAGGAAAGAACCTGAGCTAACATGCTAGTTTGGGACAGAGTGAATATGGTCATATACATGGGTAAGTAAAAGGCTGAGGAGGTTATTATGGTCTTGTGTAGTATCTAAGATGTAACATTTATCTTTAACTTCAATCTTAAGTTTCAGGTTTTCAAAATATATTATGAAAGCCTTTGCATTATTGTTCTGTACTAATACTATTTTTAGGAAAAATTAAAATGGGTCTCTTCTCGTAGTGACATTAAAAAGCAAAACAAGCAGAATACCCCAGTAATTAATTTACGAAAATAAAAATCTTTTATCCTCTGTTTTAATCCTCACATTTACCATACATATAGGGATGAGAAGAACAAAGTGAAGCTATGAAGTGCACCGCAAACAATAAGGAAAAACAGGTCATTTTAAACAGTTAGGAAATAAGTAAAAGCAAAACATTTAACACATGTTGAAAAATATGTTTTGAAATGAGTTTTAAAGTTTTGGTTTAGCATTTCGTGCTATAGAAGAGCCCCAGCTTTGGCAGGCTTGCAATCACAAGACAGTATTTCGGTAAGCAAAACATTCAGGACCACAAAAACTAATTTTCAAATAAAACCACTGTCTGAAGTGACATATAGTAAGACTGTTCTTAAGCTTGCTTAACTTACAAACTCCGCAGACGCGCAGTTTGTCAGCCCCTTTATGTGTAGCTAGGGGGCTTGCAGTGCTATGAAAGTACCATAAGTTCTTACATTTTACTGCATTTAATGTAGCACTGTCTGTTTACCAAAGCTATTAAGACTCTCGATTTTACAGTCTCTTGCTGCTGCGACACTTGAGCAGTACACGTCAATACTAAGGAGGCATATCACTCACCTCCTTTAGGGTCTCCAGAACTCTTGCTACCGTGATGGATACGGGAGTTTAATGCTGCTGGAAGCATCTAGCATGGACAACTGTCACAATTTAATTAACTGCACAGTCCAGTGTGTGTTGCCGTCAAATATCTACATCTTTAAGGATTGTTACATTTCTGGCTTAATAGAAATCATTGTAGTACAAAATGTCAAGTGTCATATAACCATCTTCTTTTGTACCCGATAACATGTTTGTTCATAAAGTTCAGTTTAAAATAATAGCCTTGATTAATTTTGGTGTCTCTGAAGTTATTTGCACATATTTATCGGGATGTCAGTGCCATTGTTCCAAACTTACTTTGTAGACATATCACAACTAACAACAGTCAGGGCCCAATTACAAGCTAATGTGCTTTCTTCTATGTTTTCCACATGGCTGATACATGTTCCCAGACAATTAATGCTGCTATGAAACCCTAAAAGCGGAAAGTATTTCATGGGATGTTTATATATTCAATTATTAGTGTGTCTGAGTGGGATTCACTAGACCACCTATAGCTAACCTGTAGATATGCATAGTTCATTTATCTGGTTCACTTGTATAGTTTCTAGAGAACACATGCATTTCTGCAGTGTGATTCACCTAATCATTCCCTAAAAGTCTGTCTTTTTCTCTAATGATGATCAGGCCATCTGAGGACAGTAGCTTAGACACAGACACTGAAGCTCCAGCTGTCTGTAGTTTTGACCTAGCAGCTGCAGGATGATTCCAGCCCATGTCAGGTATGACCGCAGTATTACATGACGAGGGCAGTCTGAGGCCAGCGCGCCATACACCGCATCAGTTCTTGCTATTCAGAGACAGGAGGGCTGAAGGAAAGACTCTCACAACTGTAACTAAACTTGATGCATGCAAGGCCAATGCACTACTGCTGGGCAGGTGGGACACCATTTAGGCTGAGAGCCAGGTACCCAAACTGTCCATACCAGATCCAATAGAAAGGTTATAAAAGTTAACACAGCTCCGAGTTTTGCTTCAGAATTTACCTCAAGCCCTTACCTGGGTGGGGACACTTATTGGAACACACCAAACATGAGGTGAGTTTGCACATGAAACACTTAAAAGGTAATAACCAAAAAGTGTAAATCCACCCTTTGATGACACAATAATTATACTCTCTGCAGCATAGATATAGACTGTGCCCTTGTTGTACCCTGAGCACAACTAGCCTTCGGAGACCTGGACAAGACTGGGTCACAGAAATCTAGAAAACAGCAAGCATTGATTCAGTGTCTCACTGACTAGGAAGAATTAACACCTCATACAAATGAGGGTCAAAGGATACAGCAAAATGCTATCAATTGAAATAAATTATATGAAAGCAATATAAGGTATATCCTCATTCACTTTTAACCCTCCGTATAGCCAAAATCACTACCTACTACATGTAGAGAAAGCTTATTAACACAATCACATTCAGCGTTGCTTATGGAACATAGTATAAGAACATTGTTGCAGGCTATGCAATGCACCAAGCATAGTTATGCCCTCTAATGAATGTAATGTCAGGTATTATGCATATCTCTTTCTAGTGGCTTGCATAGCCACTAGAGCATGGATAAAAACTTTTTATGCTACGATACAGCTCTTGAAGATTCTCCAGTTACTTCAATGACAGAGTGCTTTGTTTTTGGAGCAAAAAACTTGCTGCACTTTTTTCCTACTTATGATTTGTGAATTCCATATGGTCACATTAGGCATAACTGTGCAATGGCAGGAAGTGGAACAGTTCACCATCAAGCCCTCTGCAGCCACTGAATTGTTCCTTTCTTGAAGCAATTAATGCAACTTTTCC
>NW_010427238.1:0-1859 GCF_000710305.1 Buceros rhinoceros silvestris | reverse complement strand
CCTGCTGAGGAAGGCATAATCCATTGTAAAAAGTGGAATAGTAGTTTTATGATATTATAAATTCATTTGATTTTGCCTTAATTGGAATTTTTCAGTACACAGAAGGAAGCCATCCACCAGGCATCTGTTCCTACATATTGCAGTCATTGATAAATTATCCTGTATTTAACTTCCATTAATAAGGTTAACATGAGAACTTTAACATAACAGTATTGTTCTATGTTCTATGTTCTATTGTTCTATGTCTATTTAAGAATGTATTTCATTGCTACCCAAGAGGACTTCTTAGGCAGAAACAACTTCTTCTAAAATATAAAAACCTGACACGGTTCTTCACTAAAAGTTTTTGTCAGTGCTAAATTAGAATAGCTTGACAAGGAAGCAAAAAGCCAAAAGTTGACAATTTGAAGAATACATTTAATAATAAGTTTATAAAGCTGACATTCTGTATCAGTGAATTCTGAATACTGTCAATCTCTATTTTTATAGCCCTAGGGTAATTTGAACAATTAATGAATATACGAGGAAGGATCTCACATGGACTACAGAAGTTTTACACTGCTGTGGAAGCGTAAAATCACAACCAGAGCTTGGACCTGGTGAAGGAGAATTTTTGCTGTCATACAGTTTCTGTAGAGGAACTCATATAAGCTTGAACAAACATTTGCCAGCATATGTTCAGCATTGCCTTGCAGAAATTTAGGGTGCATAATCCTTCAGAAGTCGCAAACTAAATTATCATTCACAATCAAACAAAAAAACCCAAACAACAAAACCAACTCCAACAAAACCAAAAATAGGAAGCTGCTAAAATTACACAATGGCTCAACTTTGCATGTCAATCTGTAACCTTAACTCTTCCTTTATACAGAGCTGAGAACTATGACATGTCCAATGTTACATTTCAGTATTTGTAAAATGTATTTTATGCTTTGTAATAACTATCTTAGTTATTAGAGTTCTTTCCAGGACAGATGCAGTTGAGAATGACATACATTAGGGACAGACTGTCTTCATAAAGAAACAGTTGAGATGCTGGTACATTGAAAGTCACACCATAGCATGAAACTGAATTACAAACAGAACTGAAATCTTGATGCTTTAAACACCTACTTTGTTAATTAAAATGAACATTTATCTGCATAGTTATAGTTAGAATCTCAAAAGTATTTTTTACTTTTTGTTTCACAAGATATGTCAGTCTGCAAGCACTGTGAATACTGAGCTGGGAAAGGGTTAGGATTAGCTAATTCTTAATTCACAATTCAAATTTGGGCTGAGTTTGTTAAGGTGAGGAGAGGTGAGATAAAGGTCTCAAAGAAGCACGTGCTGCATCTGTCTCTGTAATACACTCTAAATGTTATTGGCATCCAAACCAAACCATTCTACATGGAAAAGTTGTTAAAAAAAAATCAAACCATTTTGATTTCACTTCCAGTTTAAAAAACTTTCAAACCAGAAAATTGTTCCTCAGATCCTCTATTATTACTAGGAGAGTTTCATTAAATAAAACTGTATCACTGTAAAAAACAAGTGCAAAGCAATAATTGCCTTGAAGGACTAGATTCAGTATAGACCAAAACATATTAACTGATCTGGGTCTTCTATTTTTACTTGTAACCAAATGAAAAATTCCCTAAATAATATGAGCATATATATCAAAGGGATGCTCTAGAAAGTTAGTAAGAAGCAAGGAAAAGAGAAATGGAATGAAAAAGAGCAAAAAAGCAGTAACAAAAAAAAACCAAACCCAAACCAACCCCAGCCACAGAAAAACCACCAGCCTCCTTATGTCAAATTTGCTTGCAATAGGAGGTGGCTTGTATTTGTTCCCAGACAACTGCAAGAGAAGTGTAGGG
>NW_010427237.1:67760-88595 GCF_000710305.1 Buceros rhinoceros silvestris | reverse complement strand
CCCTCTTCTTCCCTCTTCTTCCCTCTTCTTCCCTCTTTCTCTCCTTTTTGGCAGATGCACACCCATTTTCCTTTGTTGAGGGTTACTCCATGCAAACATGAGCAATATTAAGTATTGTCTATGTCTTCACTGCTAAAAGAAAAGGGACCAAGGATCTATTACAGTCTGGTCTATGTTGCTCTTAGGGAAGGGCCCTGCTGTGAACTCTCCACTGAACTGTAACTTGGCAGTGTCTTGTACAGAGCTAGTTAGAGTGATCCAAAATAGGCTGAGGGAGCAAGTTAGCAATTAAGCAGTATAAATTAATTGGGCATCCAATGCTTGCTCTCAGTCCCTGACCTTTTTTTATCTACAGATGGATGTCCCCTGTACTACGCTAAATTAAATATTGAAGCTATCATCTCATGGATCCGTAATAATGTGCTTGGCTTACTGTCTAGTATAATTTCTACAAATAGAATAAAGTCTCAGAATGACTAAACAATTTAATTGCATAATAAATATTAAACTATATCTTAAATGACTTGTAGTGTGCTCTCTGTCCTTGTCCCTTCATTGTGTAATCTGGGGTTTAAGTTAGCCGTTAGGGGGGAGAGGAATGGTGCACACACACAGTCTGATATGGGAAATGGACAACCTTGAGGGACAACCCTGGAATGGTTGGCCAAGTTCTCCAGTTTAGATGATGTCATAGAGCCCTCTGCAACCAATGGATATGTTCCTGCTTTTGTGCCAGAGGCTAAGTGCAATTTGCGCAGTATTCACCTCTTTTAATCCAGAGAAATCCAAAGCCTTATTGCATAGAATTTTCACTGACTTAGTGCTGCGGAATGGAAAAAAAAAAAAATATATGCCGTAAACTGTGTTCTCGTTTTCAAGAATGGATGTTTTTAGCTTGTTGTTTTAGTTTCACAAGGTAGGGTAAATGCAACCTGC
This sequence comes from Buceros rhinoceros silvestris, assembly GCF_000710305.1. NCBI lineage: Eukaryota > Metazoa > Chordata > Aves > Bucerotiformes > Bucerotidae > Buceros > Buceros rhinoceros. Next base: position 87,659 of record NW_010427237.1, on the reverse strand, counting down.
AGGCAGACAAAGAATGGCTAGTAAGAATTAAATGAAAAGGTCTTGAATGGAAAGACTTTGTTTATGAAAATGCAGATCTAGGATCCTTCTCTTTTAGATTCTCCTGATGGCAAAGACCTAAGGTTATGGCATTTAATTCTTTGGCAAAGGAGTGTTTGTTACATGCCATCCTGCCTACTTCATGAAATGGAGATCAGATGCTTTTTATTAGTGCAGGTAAATGTTGACAAACTGAGAATTCCCAGGAAAATTTATTAGAAGCATGTGAAATTTTACATAGTTTTTACACATGTATTTATAACTTTATACATTTCTTTTTATATATAACAAATTTATACACTCAATTTTAAAACTTTATGTATATCCTATCACTATATATGTATAGATACGTATGTATATTCCTCTTAATATAAATTTACTGCCTCTTGCTCATATTTGCCCCAGATACAGACAGCAAACTTGACTTGACATGCATATGAGGCATAGCAAATTTCAGGATAGTCTAAGGAAGCAGTTCTTCAGAGTACTTAAGTTATTTTTTTAAACTGCAAGCGCTCCTTACTCATAACTATAGTGAAACTGGTGCTCTGCTATAATACCCCATTGGTCGTGTGAGGCTTAAAGTGTTGGTATAATCCCTGATTTTAGAATTTTTCTACTCCGCGTCTGCTGGCTCTGAGCGAACTGAAGGATGCTGAGTTGTGTTTCTGATTTTAGTCTTACTCTGGAATTGAATTTCCTCTTCATCCTGAGTTTTCTTAGCGCACTGCAAACCACATTTATTTCTAGCAAAGATGTGCAGGCAAGGTATGTATGTGTATGTGGTGGGAAGTTGGTAGTGGGTGAAGAAATTCTATAATGGTATCTGAATGTCAGGATATTTTTGCTAATACAGTTATATTTTAGTTTCTGCTGAAGTTCACTAGAAAGAAATTTACTTGAAACATTTTTGTTCAGTGCTTGAAACATTACTATAATGTAAAATTGAGCATGGGTCTTTTACAAATTGTGGGGTTAATTGAATTTCTAGCAGTAGAATATAGAGTGCTTACTACAAAACTGCTTATCCACCAGTATCAAGCTGTCAAGTCTGAATCCTTGACAATATTTTCAAACTCAAAACTTTTTGTCATATGTCCAGGCACCTTATGTTTCAGTGCTGCTGTATAACAGTACACATGGCATAGCACTGATTGTTTACTGCATTATCTATTGAATGATATACCAGGCAGAGTCTTACTAACATCACCCCACTGCTCAATAAAAAAAAGTGCAATTCTTGTTTTCATTGAAAGTAAAGATTGGTCAGTTTTTACTCTCAAGGGCAGTTTTTTCCAAATGCCTTTGCCTTCTAAACACCAAAACTCTTAAACTTATTTTTTCAAATTAATATTTAAGCCTTACCACTTTTTTTTACCTTGTAAAATGACAAGATAAAGTTGCTTGTATTTGTGAGGATTACAAGTGAAAACAAATATACTCCTTGAAGTTAGCGAGGCTTTTTGCCACTGGGTTTTCCCCCTCAAAATTTTACTTTTGGACAAAGACAGAAATCATCAGGTTGGCAATTCAGGCTCTTAACAGAACAGCTGCAGAAAAAGGAGATTTAAAAAAAAAATATTATCCTTACATCTATTTTTTTTTTTTTCTGGACAAGAAGAATACTGAACACGGAATTTTTCTGTTTAACTTTGCTTTATTGTTCATAAAACAATTATTTAAAACTTTGTTTGAAAAACAGTGTGAAGTAATTTCATTCAGTATATGCCTTGAGAATAGAGGACTCCTCATTGCAATAATATTTAACCTCAGTTTCATTCTGTTTTCACACTGTGTCTCAAATTGTTCCTTTTCAAGAAAGATTTGTTCTTATTGGAACAAATTTCAGCTTTCACTTCCTTCTCCTGGAGATCTGATTTTCACAAAAATTACTTTGAATCAATGAAAAATGGTAAATATCAGAAAAGGGGAAATTCATCTGATCAATCAAGTCTAATTTTGTTCAGTCTTTTTATTAGTTATTCTGTCTGGAATATGAAAATCAAGGAAGATTTTGATCACATAGGTAGAGGTACTTGATTAGCGAAGACTTAACTTTTTCATGAAACTTTAATCAAACAAGCTTTTAAAACCTATTCTTTAGTCACGTTAATTTTAAGTTCAAACAGGTAAATCCTTTTGCAGGTTATTTTCACCATGTTGTTTATAATAGTTGTACCATCTGCCCAACACGTCTCCTTCAAATCCTTTGACATTATAAAATATATAAGAGGTCATTTCCTATTGCCTTGGAAGACATTTTATCTTCTAAAATCAACCACTAAACAGGTAACTGTGTATTTCAAGGCAATTCCCTGCCTTTCAGAGGTCAGAGTGGTTCACTGACATTAGACTTCACTACTCCTGAAGTGCTTTAAAATACCTCAGGAAATAAGTAGAAAATATCACTGGTTTGATTTTTTTTCTTTTTCCCTGAAATCATTAGAAAAGAAAGAAAGTCTTCTTTGCAGTCTTTCTGAGAGATTTAATTGTTGCCTTACTAGGACGATATGAACCACAGTCCATCACATATTTAGAAAACACACACACATATATATCATACAAAAAAAACCATATGTGGACTTCATTAAGAAAACTAATCAAAACCATACAATTTTACTGAAGAACAAGTGGTGTAGGATTTGCATTGTCTGGAGAAGCTGCTATTATAGAGGTGTGGAGAAAATTTTATATGAAAAATTTCTGAGTGTAGCAGTGCATTTGATGTAGATTCAAACTGTTTTAATTGATTTGTGATGAAAACTATAGTTTCTTGAAAAGAATACATGTGCACTTTTCTGATAGTCAAACTTTGGTTAATGTCTATGAACTCTAGTTAATTCAATGTGCATAACAACAACAATTTCAATTTTCACATCTTATTTTCTATTTCTACTTCCTGAATTACATAAGACAACAAATGCTAGTTTCCTGCATCTCATATTCTTTCATTAACTTCATTTGTATATATTCAAAAGAGCTGGAGCTTTACTATATTGTATTCAACAGCAAAATTAAGTTTTAAAAACAAATATAAAATGCTTGGCTTTTATCATGTTAAACACTTTCAAAATTGTACTTTTGTCAGTAGAAATGTAAATAAGCAGACCTATGGAGTGTAATGTGCAAAACCAGTGTCTAGTGATACATCTGCATGAGGCAATTATTCCTGTTATCCATAGCCAAGTAAAGTGACTCCAATATGGACTATAAACAACATGCTACTTATTTTCTGTTTTTTTCTCTTACTAATCATAAAACATGCTATCCCAGAATGAACGAAATATGACACTGCGGGGTTTGGGGTTTTTTTAACATCAGCTCTAAAGTAAAATTAACAGAACATACAATTTTCTCTAAAATAAAGAATCTAAATTCTGTGTCTGCTGATCATTCATTCATTGCTTCTTTTAGGAAGTTTAGGAAATTAGGTTAGAATGTCCCGATATGAAATAATGATTTAAACAGGACTGACTTGCTTTATCCATCTCCCTTCTTTCCTTCCTTTTATAATAAAATTTACTTGTCTTATGCTTATTAATTTTATATGCGGATATAATTGAGATAGCTGGGTGAAACTTGACACTGGTATGAACTCTCCTGTATTTTGAATAGTGATGCAGCAGAAGATATGAGCAAGAAATATCACTCCTTTTTGTTAGCCTCTGGCAGATTTAATAAATATCCTCTTTACCTGAACCAAGGTGAACTTTCTTGCATCTTTTAGGGAATTAACTACCAATGAACATCCCAGAACTCTAATTCATTAAAGAGTACAAGTAGCGTGAGATGCCTGATTAAGCTATTATTCTAAAACCAGTGTGGACTTATCATTAAACACCATACTACAGATGTGGGTAATAATGCAGCTCACCAGTTGTCTGATCACTAGAAGACGGGCTCATAAGTGCAGAGGTAAATTCAGTGTATCATTCCAAAATGCAAATCCCAAGTTGTGATTTGAGGAATTTTTGGTTTCAGATAAAAACAATAAGCAATTATATAGAACTCAACAACATAGATTTTACTCAGAGTTTCTGGGAAATTATTCATTGTGCTGAATTTGAATCCTCAGTGAATTATCTAAGGCAATTAGGACATCACAGCTTTTTCAGTCTGACTGTTAGCAACAAATGAAGGCTGCAGCAGGTTTTAGGTAAAACCAGATCTTGCTAAGTTTTATTATAGTCTTCAGCATCCATAAAACCCTTCCTGTTAAACCCTCCAACAACATGCTGAATCCTGACAAGAAACCAGCAGGTTATGATAGCTGCCTGGTATTAATTAATAATTTAACTTTTACAGTTGTTCTGGCCTTTATCCTGGGAGTGCTTCTTGTGAGCCCTGGCAGTTATTAGCAGACGCGCTGCAGGCAATTAGAAGATGTCACCTTCATAAAGCTTTTTTGCCTGTTCACCTATTTAATAAAGCATTTTTGTTGCTTGCATTTGGCTTATGTTGGAACAGATACAAAAATACTTGCACTTAAAGTAAGATATAAATGCCTTAAAATGGCTAATTATCAAAGGAAATATATGTAGTGAAATAACTGTTTATTAAATGAGTATATTACATATGAAGGAAGAAAATGAATCTTGCTTTGATTTCTCTATACAGTAGACATTAAGATTTGAAGTCAAAAGAGGATGCATGTGGCAGCCTGGTCATTTATTTATTGCTTTGAATACAAAAATTTGAACATTTTTTGCTTAAAAAGAGCTTCAGTAGTTTTAGGTTTTAGTACACGGTGGTGTTCTGGATACTTTCTTCTCTCTTCTATTTCTTTTTGTCTAGTATCTGAAGCATGAGAGAACAAGCCATAAGAGTAGAGAAATATTTGCCACATTAGAATACATGAAGAGTTCACAGAAATATTTGAGGATTCCTAGTACAAATGCTCAAGCTTGTTTTAATGTTTTGAAGATTCTTATTTCAAATTACTGCAATATACTTACTGTTCAAATTAGTTTGATGATTGTTATTTTTCCCACAGAGGTTATTTCCCTTCCATGTTTGGAAAGGCATTTTGGCCATAAGCTAGTTGTCATTAGTTGTGCTATATTGCAGACAGAAGCACCTTTGCAGCTCTTGATGTAGAAGCGAGTGTTTTCCAGCCACATAATATGTACTACAATGCATAGTAATGATTTGTAATGGTTATTATAAAACCATCTTTTCAAGTGTGAAAATACGTCACAATACATAAACGTACAACATAATGATTATTTAACACTTTATAAACTACATGTAAATTTAGTTTTAACATAAAATATGCCCCCAATACCTGTCAAAGCAATACTTTTAAAATAAAAACAACAAATAAAATAATTCCTCATACTCTTATGATCTTATTTAATAAACAGAAAGAAAAATGCACTCGAGTATGTACTGAATGATGAATATGGAAGATGACAGCTAACATTTGCTATAAACTACTTGGCCAATATAAATAATAAAGAAATAAATTCTAAAGGCAATCTATTCTTGGTGTACATGTGTCATTGTACAGAAAGAAAACTGAAATTCCTAAACATTTTTTTAATAACTATCTATCATCTCAGGCAGGCACAAAATCCACAAAGATTTTCCTAGATTTGCGTATCAGAATGCTTTACAATTTAACAATTGCAAATTCTTACTAAATTAAGACTAAATTTAGCTTTTACAGAGCATATGAAAATCGCCAATTGCCAAACCTCGCAATGAAAACTTAGTAATCAGGGAGTATTAGCCTGGGAATATTAAAGAAAATTTCAGTGGCAATTAAACTTCAGGACATATTCAGGAAATACTTTGCTATTTATATATTTAAGACAGGAAAAATTATGTAATACATTTCATTACTTCATAGTATTATTTTTGGTGTAATAGTGGCAGCTACATGAAACTATTTATTGTACAGAAAAATGTAAGCATAAGCTCTTTCATCTGAAGTTTAATAATGGAGAAGCTTTTACTTTGTTGGTATGTACTCCTTTCCCACTCAACCAAGGAAAGGGACTTTCTACACCTGCTTGTAGAGCCATTTGAGGGAATCTGTCATGAAAACTTGCTGCAGCTCCAGGGATTTCCGCAGTTCTACCTGGAGAGTATGCAGTAAATAACTAAACTTGACCTAATTTGAATCTAATACCATTAACTGTTTTCAGAAGTAATGGTTAACAGCTGCTTTTGCAGTACACATTGGAATCACATTTTTGTCCTTTTTGTTTTTTACAGTACCACAAGTCTCTGCAATTGTTGCATTATTCTATGTCAGCAAAATTAATTACAAATAATGACCCTTCATGTTTTACTGATTAGAACTAGCCACCAGTATTTTGAATATTTTGATTACAGTATATTTGTCTCCACTAATAAATTTGTCACTGGTTCATTATGGTTTTGTTTGCTCCTGTTCTTTCTTCTGTGATGAACAACAGTTATTCCTGACAGACCCAGTATGTAGAAATAAAAGAGCATACATCTAATTTACTAAACTTTTTGCAGGATATACGTACATATAAAATCATACAAACAAACAAAAAATACCAAATCCCCCCCCCACCGTTCTTTGATTTAAAGAATAACGAACAATCCATCCAATCACACACCAAGGTGAATCTATCCCTTGAGCTGTTGCAGTCTAAAAGTTAAGTATCTAGTGTAATATAATTATAGGATTGTATGTAAACAAAAATTTCCCTGAGAAGGATTCTGAATTAAGTGCACTCTTTGCATTGTTCTTGAATATTAAAAAATATATACATATATGCTCAAAAACATACAAAGCGGAGGCGGAAATGACAGGAAATTACCTGAGGAAATCCAACTGGAAGTCAATGAGTATGATGTAAAAAACATACAAAACTGTAATGCCACATTTTCTTGATGGCTCTTTCCTACCTTTAAGCAGTAGCTGTTCCACAGCTCACAGACCAAACATAAAACTTCAGACAGGAATCCACTAAGTAATTTTTAAGAGTGATCCTTGAATGATGAGTCCAGCAGAAAATGAAGTAGTAATTGGGAAGAAATAATTCTGTAACGCTTCAGTTCCCTTATTCAACATAAAGGAATGGTAAAACATGGTAAACATAGAGAAATCTTCTGATTGTTACTTCATAATAATCTTTGCTTGGATTGATTAAATTCCTGTGTTGAAGATACAGCTAAGAAAATTTTACTCGGTAGTTCAGTAGAGAATTGTTTCTGTGTGGGTGTGTGGGTGTGTGTATGTATATATGCGTATAAAATGTGTATTACTCCTTTGTTCATTTCACAAAAGCTCTTCACAGAATCAGTGAAAAGGACTTTGGGGAGGTATTACTAGTAGCGTATGAAATAACTTATTCTATAAAGTTCATCCAGTTATCTGCTTGTCTATCTATTATAGCCTGTAAACTAGAATCATAGGAAAAGGTGAAAGAGGCAATCTCTTTTTTCAATGCATTGTTTAGTGCACTGTTTAAATCTATGTTCATGTAAGCCTTTAGGAGTATAGATATATATGTGAAAATACACTTAATCATGGATAGTCTACGCTATGGCATTTGTTCATTTTCTACTACCTAAAGCTCATATGGCAGAATTTTTGTTTAGGGAGTTCTTGTTCATCCACTCAAGATCTTTAAAATCACAACAATAAGAGGCAATAATTGGATTTATTTAAGATCAAGATTTAGGATTTAAGATGCTTTATGCAGAAGATAGCCAAAATATGGCATCATATCACATGAAAAAACTCCTTCTAAACTGTCTTATGGGTAGGCAGTGTTTCTGTCACATGAAGAAAAAAGTCGTAATAAAATTGAAATAAATTTTCCTAATCATTGAAGAAAGCCCAAAACAAATCTGTGAAAGGACAGCTTTTAAATGAACTTATATGTTTCTTCTTTGTGGGAAAACGATCCTTGAAAAATTATGCATTTGTAACCACAAAAAATCTAACAATCAAAATTAAACTTGGGAAGAAGGTGTGGATTGTCATCTTTAACGGATAACAAGCATTTTCAGTGATGTTATGGGTAGAATATATATTTATGTATATTGGCACATTCTATGATCGACTTGAGCAAGGTAGAAAATATACGTAACTGCCTCATTTGGAATGAGTGACAGCTACAGCCCATCTTTTAATCTCCACATACTGAAAAACTTATTACAGTGAGATTAGCAGGAACTCTAATGACAAAAAAAATGATTCACTTCTGTTAAGTTGCCTAGAGGTCAGCTGGATCACCAACACTGGAATAACATAACCAAAAGAAAAAAAAAAAAAGACATTCAACTTACTGTCATGAAGGAAATTAGGAATTGTTTAATAAGTCATTCATTGTGTAGAGTCTATTATATAACTCAAACAGTAAGGCCACAGGGGCAAGCCCGCTAATTAGCTATCAGTTTTCCTGCAATACTTTCAGTAAAAGTTATCTTTTCCTTCAATTTTTCTCAGGAGCAGACATGAGCTAGCAATGTTTTATTTTATTTGATGAAGGCAAGATGCTAAACATCCTCTGTCAGGAAGCCTGTTTTATTCTTTATTCTGCAATGAGCTATATCACTGAGGAAATGTTCTGTCCTTAGACATTTGTAGATAGATGGCTTTAGATAACAACAAGCTATCTGAGTGAAAGGTTAACGGAATTGTACTTTGTGTAATAGGTAGTGAGATTCTCATTTGCTTAGTACATGGTTCAGAAAGATGTCTGTCTACCAAGATAAAGACTCATATGGCCTCTTAGGAGTGAGAGAAATTTCAAAGAGGTATTTGGATTAATTATGAGGAAAACACTCCTTTGGCTGATGAAAAATGAAGATGAGACAAGAAAGAAACCTAAAAAAAATCAAGAATGTAATTTATATTCATTATGCTTAAGTCATTTTAAGTTTAGACGAGGTGTTTGAATGTTTCTGTTCAGTTGTATTGGCTGGATTTCAGAAGAGACTAAATAAGTTTGAGCATATACTGTCTGGCTTTTGTTTTTCTTTTCTTTTCTTTCATTTTCTTTTTCTTTTTTTTTTTTCTTTCTTTAAGGGAAGGTAAAACCTCTAAGTTTTCCTGCTGCTGTTGTCTTAAATGGAAAAAGGAGAAGATTTTTATCATGACAGTATGTACACTTTGCTGCACAAATTTCTGGTAGAAGCAGTGGCTAGTAAAATTGTCCAAGAAGGACAAAACAAAGCAGAAATCCCTGTGCAATGGGGAAAGCAATATGAGATGGAAAAAATCAATTAATTCAAACTGTGATACCTACAAACTCTCCTTCTGTCTGTGAAACCCATAATTCTTCTTTCCTTCCAAAATAAATTGCTTGTCCTGAGACTTAAATTATGTTAATTTTCATGGTGAGGATGGCTCACTGAATCAGTGTGGGTGAGATTCAGGTCAAAGTTAAAAGATATGTTGCACCTTTAAGGTAGGGGATCAATGAAGTTTTCTATATGTAGGTGCCTAGCAGCGTTTGAGATGCCTGAGAGTAGAAGAGACACACCTGTGGGACAAGCAGGTGTGATACACAGCAGAAGGATAGGTGTGATTTGTGAGGACAAGCATCTCACGTGGTATTAGACACCCATGCCTGAGCAACTGAGCTAAAATGTAGGTATTTGAACTCCTTTTATAGAGAGTGGATGCTAAAGGCTTGAGACAGTTGCCTAGTGTCATCTGAGATGTTCTAGTATATTGTGCCTGACCTTCAGATACTGCTTTAGAAGACCGTAGACCTCCTAATGGGTTTACTTACAAAGAGTGCATTGCAGGTTCTGGTAAAATGTAATCAACTTGCTTCATAATCATGCAATTAAGTGAAGAGTATCACATGGTGCATGAGGCCTTCCAGAGCAGCAACTGAAGGTCACTCACTGTCAAAGAACTTCACAATCAATGTGGTTATGTGATATAAAGATTATGCAGGCATTGTGCTTGTTTTTTCTGTTATATGCATAGATGTTTATACATATGCATAACAGTTAAAATCATATGGAAGAGCAAGAAAATGTCTCTTCGAGTAATTAATACCTCCCCAGAAGAATAAACTCAGATACACAGTAGATCTCTCTAGTATATTCAGAAAAGTCTTCTCTGCAAGAAACTGTTCCTCAGACACTGACTTTGGAAATAAAAAATTACATCAATACTGTAATGAGAAAATTAAAGCCAGAAGCATGATAAGGAAATTTAATTGATGTTTCTTATTTTTTTTTACCGTGTGTTAATATTGCCTTCTATTTTCTACTAAATGTACTGTTATTAGTACTTTACTAATAGAGTTCATTGAATAAATCTAACAAGTCTCCAAAATATTTATGATTAAGTTAGTAAAGATTTACAGTTAGCCAGAATGCCATTGGCTAACTACCCACTAATCAATTAAAATTTGGGGACGCTATACAAATATATCCTAAGATATTTTATAAATAGCCTGTGACAGCCCCTGTTTTTTAGAAGGGTTACTAAGAAGTAAGGGATTAATAATGGAGGAGTGATTTTACTGATGTGACAATTTAGATGATCTTGGACAATGCAATAGAAGGCTCAGCGGACTTCAACTTTTGCTCTATGTGATCAGATAGCCTGCACACCGAGGGCAAAGATTTTCTCCATCATCTGTGTTTTCAACCTTAAAAAATACTCCAAAACACACTGAGCTGAATTTATTCCCTGGGGGCATACCTAAACTCATCTTTTTAAAATACACTGAAAGTATTTTTAAAGAATTTATAGAATATCAAGATTTCATTAGCTTTAACTCATATGGTGAAAGGTTTAATGGCCGTTTTAGACCATTGATTAGTCTTCCATCTTTACAGGGCTTTCCCCTCTCCCCACTTCCAACACATACACCCCTGCCCCTACCTAAGGATAAAGAAAAAAGATACTGAGGTACTTGTTTCAGCTCTATGCTCCATTATACAATTCTCACAGACAGAAATATGTAAAATCAACTGGAAGTTACACACTGGTATGGTCCAGTGATACATTAGGTACAAGAAACCCTATTAAAGAAAATTAATCCAAAAGTTTAAAGCTAGAAAGAAACATTAAAAATCTAAAAAAAGTCTTACAGCAAAATGCCACTATAGGTGAATAAATAAAGAATTAATTGCACATAATTTGTAATGAACTACTGCACAATTGTTTGCTTCAAATGTACTTTTTATATATTCAAAATAGCTTGGAAATATGATCTCTTGAGGGAATGATAAGACTTAATAAATGGAATTATTTTTCAGAGAGAGAGCTTGTATTCAGGTCCAATATTTCATTAGAGAGCTGAGATTAACACCTGAAAAAAAAAAAGAAACAGACAGATGCATGGACTAAAGTATATGGCAACAATGACAGAAAACTGCAGACAGACATAAGCCGTTTAAAACTTCAAAGCAGGCACTCATTTATTTATGGTCCAGTTTACATGTACTGAAAACCATAAGGAGGTTCACACCAGTGTAGAAAGAGAATGAAATTAGAATTGATTGCTGTCTGCAGAATGAATTAGAGGAGAAAGTTATCTAGCTAATACTGAGGAGAAGGAGTATAGCAAGGATGCGCTTTCAGAATGTGTTTAGAGGCAGTGATGAATGAACAGCGTATCTGGTGTTTCTGTTGAGATGGAAAAATCATCTTAGATCATTGTTATTTACTCAGTGGGCACCTGGAGAATAGGTCAAAGCAAAGTCATCCACTAACTCTTCTCCTGGAAGTACAGGGTGTCATTTCTACTTCAGTATGTCACTGTGATCCTTGGTTCAAACACTCTTGTGAAATGAATCAACCTTTATTTTTTAAATGTCACAAAAAAAATGCCAGTCCACCAACCCAATCTTCTTTCTTTCTCTTCCAGACAAGGTGTATATTCAAACAAAATCTTGATATTCAGAGATATCCAACCTCAAAACAGAGCCCCATCTTTCCTGTTATCCAGCTAATATACCCAATTTGGACATGAACCTTAATTTTGCTGCTCAAGCTAGCAGCACAGTCCCAGCTGCAGCTGCATTGTGATGTGTTCCTGAGGAATAATAAAATCCGCTTGTAAGGATTTTCTAAATAATGAAAAAGCAGTGTGTAGTCCATTTTCGATTTAAAGGCAGCATCACAGGAAGGTGCACTAATAGTGGTGAAGAAATAAGTAGCTCACATAAACTTCTTTAAAATACAGAACTTTATTACAAAATTTAGTTTTCATTAAGACTGTTGAAACAACAGTGCCTCATACTGAAAAAGAATGTTTTCATTAAACACAGTTCTCACAGTAAAAGTAAACAAAAGCAATAATGTAAATCTAAGTAATATTATCAGTATGACTGATACTGTCTTGAAGTTTTCTCAACGACTTGGTCGTTCCTGTTCTTCCCATGCACTCCAACCCACTGCATATGTGAAGTTTGTGGTAGCGGTTTTTTATCTGGGGCTGTGACATTCAATTCTCACAGGATCAGTCTCCAAAAAGAAAACGAAAACCACATTCAGGGCTTCTGTAGATTTTATTCATCTGCCTGTTATCTGCAGAGTCCGTTCTACCAATTAGGATTTACTAGATACAGACAGTTATAGAGAAAATATATTCCTGCTACAATGAGCAAAATCTTCAGAGAGGACTTACTTCTTTATCACTTGTGGGAGAAGAGGAATGATGAGGGAGAGGAGCTGCTGAAGGTGACATACAGGGATAAGGGACCATGCAGAGGTACTGCCTAGTTCTGGTTGGTTCCGTGCTGTATTTCCTACTCAGTGAGATGCATACTTCTGGTTTGATATACTCTGACTTGCTTCTCGCTAGCTCAGTAGGGTGTGCAGCCTTCCAGCTGAAACCTGCATCAGAATAGCCTTAGCAGGCAGTGCAAGATACTCACAGAAAATGTTGAGTTTAAACCTTCACGAACTGGGGGTCCTCTCCAAGTGGGATCTGTGGGAGTTCAGACTCTGGTTTTACGTCGTTTTCTCCTTTCTTCCTGTTGATTTATCACACATGAGTGTTTACTTCCATATTCTTTGTTAATTTTTCTTTCACAATCTGTCCTGAATTTTTACAGGTTTCCATGAAAATATAAAAAGCAATAATAATAGCAGTGAAAATCAGATTAGATGTCCCATAGTGAATGAACTGTGAGTATAGACCCTGCTTCAAATATTGACAATGACTGCTTTAAAAAAAAAGAAAAATCAACAGTAACATAATCAGAAGAAAACCCCACAATGACAGTCACAGTCTTCTTTTTTTTTTCTATGGAGAGAAAATCTATACAATAATAGGAGAGTGCAACCAAATAATGACTAAACCAAAAAGCAAATGATGCTCCACAAGGAACTTCTAGAACAACTAAAACTTTCTTCATCTTGGAACTCAAATATAAAATTAAATTCCTTTTCTGAATGCTTCTAGAAAAAAATAGCGCAAGTATTTTTCAAATGCCTCCATGAGCCAGAAAAGGAGAAAACTCAACAAGAGTTATCACAAATCATGGAATTATAGAATTACTTTGATTGGAAGAGACCTTTAAGATCATCGAGTCCAACCATTAAACTAGCACTGCCAAATCACTACAAAATCATGTCCCTCAGCACCACATCAACTCAATTTTTAAACAGGTTAGGCCCACTTCCCTGGGCAGCCTGCTTCAGTGCTTGACAAGCCTTTCAGTGAAGAATGTTTTTCCTAATATCCAACCAAAACTAACCCTGATGCAACATGAGGCCATTTCTTCTTGTCCTATCACTTGTTACTTGGGAGAAAAGACTGAGCTCCAACTCACTACAACCTCCTTTCAGGTAGCTGTAGAGAGTGATAAGACCCTGCTTTTCTCCAGGCTAAACAACTCCAGTTCCCTCAGCCAGTTCTCATGAGATTTGTGTCTAGACCCTTCACCATCTTTGTTGTCCTTTGGATGCACTCCAGCACCTCAATGGCCTTCTTGTAATGAGTGGGACAAAACTGAGCACAGTGCTGGGTACGGGAGTACAATCACTTCTCTACTCCTGCTGGCCACACTATTGCTGATACAAGCCAGGATAATGTTGGCCTTGGCCACCTGGGCACACTGCTGGCTCATATTCAGCTGGCTGTTGGTGAACACCCCAGGTCCTTTTTAGGACCTTTATAGTCATGATATTCTAACTCTTCAGAATTTATAAAGAAACAGCTTTCTTTCAGGTAGGTATATTTTCTAACTACAGAACACCTAACTATAACCCAATAATTTGGTCACAGGAGATGTTATCAGCCTATACATCAGTATCTCATCCTACAGTAGCCTCATGACTTGTCTTAAAAGCCAGCACAAGCAAGGATAATTCTCAGAATCTAAGATCACACATACTGCCCTGCTTATGTGAAATACTTCATACACTGTACCATAAGCCTTGACAGAAATGAATTAATCAGCTGCAGGTAAAAATTGGCTTTGATCTATAATGAACTCACAAACATAAAAGGCTGAAAAACCTGCTTGCTGCAGTTATTTATTTTCCATAACAACCATGTTCTTCATGTAGATCTTCAGACCCATAAAATGTACTCAAATTATGAAACTGTGATCTAGAAGCTGTAACTGAGAGTATAGGAATTCTGGACTCTGGAAAGACACCATTTTTATATCACATTGCATTTTTCCAATGACTTCCTGCACGTTTTTTATGAGTCACAAGGTACTATTTAATCTTTCAAAGTTGCTTACCATTAATTTTCTTGCTAACTATCTTTTTGCACAAGTATCAACGGTCTTTTTAAAGTATTTAATGTAGTCAAGTCAACTGGAATTACTTGCAACTCATTTTTCAGTTTTATCTATGCAATCTTTTCATATTTGGGGTTTGGAGCTTATAGATTGCCTCATCTTGTCAGTGTAAGCATTTCAAATTTTTTTTTCTGCCTTGGATATGGTAATTTACATTACTTTCATTCTTACCAACTGAGCAGCAATTGCTGTTGTATTTCTTACCGTCTTTTTTTGGTAATTTCTTGCTTCTGCAATTATCTAGATTTGCTTCCTTCTTAACATTTTTACGTGTAGCTGTCTCAGTTTTCTCCTTTCTTACTCTTTTTTTTAATGTGGTTGAAGAACTTCTATTACTTAATTTTCTTTCCAAGTTTCAGCTAAACTAGGCTTTTGTCCATTATTGTTTTATTTTTGCCCTTTTTGACCTCTGAGACATACCTCTCCTTACTGATCAATTCCTTCTCCTATGCCTTTTAGGTTCTTTATTTACCCTTCATATCCTATGTGAGGTATTTCTTCCTCCAGTCAAGTTTGCAGCTTTTTCTTGGTAAGAGGTTTTTTCCTCCTTTTGTTTGCAATGCAAGCTTCAAATAGTGTTTGCACTTTTGACTTAAAATAATTCTGTGCTTCCACTATGTTCAAATCCTTGAGCTCCTTGGTTCAGTCAACCCTAGCAACTAATTTCTTAGTTTCTTGAAGTTGGCTTTTCTAAAGCCCTAGACCTTAGTTATGTTTTCATTTTGGTTTGCCTTGCAATTTAAAATCACCTGAATCAGCTCATGATTACTTGATCTAAGCTTTTTTTGTTTAACAGCTAGCCCCTGTATTGCTCCTTCCTGCTGCTTACTTAAAGTAACTATTGTGTAGCACCAGCACATTTTTACTTCATAGACTATTTTGTACATAAATTTGTCAACTGATGCATTAAAGAATATTTAAGATCTATTGACGCATATGGGAACGTTTCTTTTCAAATATCAGAAAATTAAAGTCTCCCATAATCATGGACTTCCTCTTTGTGCTTCTTTCTATTCATACTCTTAACAGAGATCACTGCTGCAGTCCAAGTCTGGATGTTGGGGACTAGAAGAAAGTCCCATTAGCTTAAGTCCTAAGCATACCTCTCCAGAGTCACTTCTGCCTCTAGGGATTCTGTTTCTTAACTAGGGCGAAAAATAGTCAATCGTTATGTTAATTTTTTTTTTTTTTTTGCTTCTTTTTCATCTCCGGTTTTCTTCCTTTCTTTCTGTCCTACAATGGAAATTCTTACTCTTCTAATTTATTATCTAACCTGGTTGTATTATTAGTTAAATTTTTTTGATGGCTTTAATATAGTTCTCAAGCAGAACAACCACAATCCATTTTCTGAAATACCATACCTAATACTTACTTTCTGGGTTTGGGGGTTTTGTTGTTGTTATCATTGTTTTCAAATATACTTAAGTTTTTATTTCCCCCCATTCTAATATATCTGTTTACATGTTTATCAGAACTTGCAGGGCTTCACTGACTACTTCCTAAGTTAAAATTCTATTTTTGATCAAGTCAGCATGAATCCTAAAGTGTTATTTGTTGAGTTATGTAAGCAAAGTCAGTTATTTGAGAAGAGTAATCTCTCTATGTCTGAATATTAAACATCCTGAAATGCTCCTGCTAGCACCATTCCCTGAGGCACATGTCAATCCTCAAAGATTTTACCACGTTTTTTCCCCTCTCTTGCAGAAATCATGTAATTTTCTGAAATTCCATTTCCCTGCAAGTCTTCTTTTTATATCCTAGGCATAATCGGTCTCAGTTCACATCAGTGAGAATTTGATGGTATCATTTATTCTTCCAATATGAAGAATAATATGTATCTTCTTCCTTAGCACAAAAAAGCAACAATCTGGCTCTTGCATTCTTTTTCAAAGGCAAGCCTGGATTTTGTGATTCTTTGCAAATTAGACAGCCAGAGGAGATCACAAAGGAAAGAATGAATGTTACTGTTAACGTTTCTCTGCTTTAATATTTCAGAGAAGTCATTTCAGAGACACCATTTTGATATTATGTTTAAATTGACCGATGAGGCCAGGTCTGTCATTTTTGGATATTGGGTTACAAATATATTTCATAAAAGCATAATGCTTTCTAAAATTACTAAACCAAAAATAGTCTGAGATTTTGAAGTACTGCAGCCTGTGTAAAGATGTCTATACTCTCCTGAAGAAATTAACAAAATGATAAAATGTTATGTTGCATGAATTTTTCATAAAATCATATCTGTGCTTCTGGCTCAGAACTGAGACAGCTCTATAAATCTAACAGAACACAGAGTTCAGAATTAAACATTGTCATTACTTGGCCATTTTACATAAAGTTGAGTAATGCACAAAACCCTCGCAGTTCTGAAATCAATAATTTAGAGATAATTCAGAATTTTACATGTTCATGTTCCCTCGATGCAAACACTCCTGTGGAATAAAATTTAGTTAAAATGTATAAGTCATCAAGATATGCAAATGTAATCTGTGTATGTAAATGCAGAAGTGATGATAGGGAGGGTACAGATATGCAGCACATCTGCTTTTGGTTGAAACTTGTGCTAGAACTCTGTTAACTACAACTACAGTAAACGTCACTATATGGTATTTGTTACAAATTCCATGGCATTGTCTAAACATGCCTGCCACATTTGAATATTTAGGTGTGTTCACGCCAGCTAATATTCTAATCATTAACAGTAATTGCCACAGGAAGTGGAAAGAAAAAATCCAACAACTTTCTCTTTTCAAAAGTTTTAATTGTTTGTTTAAAAGTATTTTCTCAAAGGAGAGTCAAGTCTCAGGAAAATAATCCCCTAGTTTTCAACACTTTTTAATCAGACGTGGTATGTGGATTTTCTGCTATTATCCTCTCTGGTTTTGATTCTCTGAAAGACTTATTGATTGTGAGAATTTTATAAAACATTTTAATCCATTAGACTGCAAAATTCAATGCACAGAATATTTTATTGGGTAGATTTATAAAAATATCTTGGATATGTTAGACCAAAAATAAACCCAGCATTTAGGAATCTATACGGATGTTGACTAAGCCTTTGAAGTCACTATATATTTTTCTGTCGATTAAAAAAACAAACAAAAAAGCAAACAAAGACAGGAAACAAGTCTTTTGCTTCTCTTTATGGGTATATTCTCAACTGCCTGTGTCCTGGTGCCGTAACCATTCAGAGTTCTATTGCACATGGAAGCTTTGGTAGTTTTTTTAATATATAGATTGCCTTCGGTAGCTTGTCCAGAAAGACCATGTCAGGTAGCATTCCCTTGTTTACTGTGCACAGCCTTGGAGAACTGAGACTTTGAAACTAGCTTCTGTCCAGAAATGATATATAAATGTTTGTACAGAAGGAAAAAATTCAGTAAGAGAAAACGAGATATTGCAGTGCATGTAGTAGAATCCCATGCAGACACATCTAATGAACAGTCTGTAAGAATTTACAATGTGGTCTATATCCAAACACAGAAAATATAACATTGTTATTCTGCTTTGCAGCTGAGGTAGTGAAAAACCAATAAATCAAAAGCTGAATCCACCAAAGACTTTGGATGCTGTACAGTCTACTGATTTCCAGAAGAGTCTACTTAACCCACATCCACTCCATCAACCTTGATCAGATAAATAAGATGAAATGAAGGATGAGCTGCTGAGACCCGCAATGAAGAAGGAATTTCTGGACATATTTAGAAGTAGAATTTAGATACTTGGGGAATATTTGTGGCTAACTTATTAGTATTTCTAAGGAATTTATTTATTTATTTATTTGTTTGTTTGTTTGTTTGTTTAATTTCCACAAGAGAATTATTGTAATGCTTTATGGATTTCAAGCTAAGAAGGTTTACCAAGGTCAGAGAAGATGTTTGTGGCAAAGCTAACAAAAATCCTGGAGTCTCTTGGGTCCAAGATCAATGTATTAACCACAGTATTGCCTCCTCTCACTAGAAGTCAGACTCACATACTGTGTCTTTCATGCTACCTTAATTGCCACAATTGCTTGCATAAACATTGGAGTGTGGAGAACATTCTGATTATTGCATGCAACATCTGCAGTTAATTTTGATATTCATTTACAGGTCATCACGTTGTGCAAGATTTTCTGATACTAAATAACTTCCCTATATCTCTGTTTAAACAAATAGACAATCAAAATCCACTGTTTATGCTTGAATGATGTTAGAAGCTTTACAAAGTCATTAATGTCTACCTGACATTACCTGCTAAATATTCATAAATGTCAACAAACACTTTTCTTCTTCTGATTGGAATAACCCCTATTTCACTGGCTTGAGTGAAATAAATCAATATAATCCTTCTGATTTTATATCAGTATGATTTGCGATAATTTTATAAGTGAAAATTACCTAATGGAGTATAAAAAGATCTAATAATATATTTTTCAGTTTTAAATTCGCTGCAGCATTATTAAAAGCAAGCTATTTTAATGATTAAGTTCTGAAGAACTGAAGCATTTCAGTTGAATTCAGTATTTCCTTTTTATCTGAAATCTCCTTTTCTTTAAATCCCTCCTACTCCCAAGATGTTCAGAAATCATTTCACCAAGGCCTTCTTGTTGTTAACTTAATCCATTTTATAGCAGCCTAGCCTAGTATGAATGTCTATGTTGTTCTGATTATTTTGACTGAAAAAAAAATGTATTTGCTTGCAAGTTCAAGGCTAGCAAATAGCAGAGCAGGACTTTCTCACATCTAGAACAGAACTGACAATCAAGCATTTTGAGTAGGTTTTTTTTAAGATACAATGTTCAGGAGATGCATTATTTTGCTTTACTCGATCTGCAATCGTCCAAGTTATGTAAATGCATATGAATGGAATTGTAAATCTGTCACTTATACATGATAAAGTATTTTACATCTTCAAACTATCAAACTTGGTATGCTTATAGCATCCCTAGGATGATCTATACTGAGGGAACCACAGGAAAAAAACTCTAACCTTGACAGAACTGAGGGTTTCTTCTAATACCATAGCTAAGAACCTCAGGTATTGGGAGTTTCTAGTGGTTGAAACTAGTCTTAGTTTTTTATGTTTGGCCTTAGATACCAGTCCAGATCCTAGATTGTGTAACTTATTCAGAGGCTGCTAGTTTTTTCCTTTCCTTTCCCT
>NW_010427237.1:54963-67685 GCF_000710305.1 Buceros rhinoceros silvestris | reverse complement strand
CCCTACAAGGGTCCTTTCACCCAGAATTAGAGTTTTTATTTGGAAATGTAAGAAAGGTCTTTGACCACAAAGTTAGATGCATACATTATACAGGGAGTATCTTCATGAAGATACATGATAAGATGCAGCATACCTGGAAATTTGTCACTAGGAGCCTAATCTAAATTTCAGATAACTGCTAAACTACATTGAAATACAGGCCAGCAGTTTCTACAAGCACAGTCTGGTCATTTTATCCCCTATTCTTTTCAGTTTTGAACACTGACAGGACATTCCTTTGTGGATTAGTTAGCAACATTTTTAGGAGAACATTTTGGCCAAATTATGTATATACTTTTAGATGAAATAAATAGAAGTATTTATTGACTCATTAAATGGGAGATTCTGCTCTAAGCCCAAACAGATCGGCAGTTTCTTGTTTTATGACATCAGATGCAGCTGACAACTTCTCACTGATCACTTAGTGCAAATGGCATTCTGCCACAACTGCTAAATTTAGACACAGATTTCTAACTTTAGGGTGCTCTGGGGATAAAACGAGGCTTTTAAAGCTGTAAGTAATTAGCTGAAATGCTTGTAAAGGAAAGAAAACTAAGTGTGCTCAACTTTTTTTAACTGAAGTATTTACATTTTCTGACTGACAAAGCTCTTTAATACATTTTTTTTGTGTGGGTGTACCAGCTGTTCTATATGTAAAGTTCTACTAAGACTTTTTCATGACTATTAACTTTTACAGAAGTGTTTCCTTGAAAGGAACTGTGCCTTAAGGTATGAAGCCTGTCTATCAGAAAGTTGGGAGGGTTTGTGGTTTTGTCCTTTAATGCAAAGTGTAGGTTTCACACTACCTTTAACTTCAGGTACCTCATTTACAAGGATAAGCTGGAAAGCAGTCTCCTGAGCATTCAGATCTCTTAAGCTCAATTCTGCCCTCTTAAGTCAGACATTTTAATTGGAATCAGCCATTAAATACAAATGGATCTAAGAAAAAGTAAGTGGGTACATGGAAGTATCTCAGCTATATGTAAATCTTAATGTGTCTTATATATGCAATTAGAAGTTTGTTAGCATTTATAAGTAATCAAAGCATCACAATAAGGAAAATTGTAATTGCATAATGTAACATGCAAAAAAAAAATAAGGCTGGGCTTGAGAAGAATCCTTTATACTGACTCAAAGAACAGAGAGAATAGATTTAATAACATCTAGAGTTTGTGTAAAAGGCCTGAAAGCCTGAGTATATACTGCCTAATCACCTAGCTTCTGAGGCTGTATCGATTCCTTTTTAATGAAAGAGGGCCAGGGATCCATTCTGTTCAGGAGGCCACAAGAGCACCAGCTGATTGGGGAGAGCCAAGTGAAGTAGTCCAAAAAAAAAAAAAGCCAAGAAGAGAGCTGACAGTTAAGCTTTGTGGGTGATTATGTCTTGAACCAGTGCATCAGCTTGTCTGTCTCTTATTTAACAATATTGGTAATATGCTTTCAGAGACTTACAGTGAGATTCTTATTTTCCTATTTAATATTAAAGACTGAATAGAGGCTTGCTGTATAGCAGTTAGTACTGGAATCTGCAGGTTACAAAAGGTTCTTCATTTCCAGTGTCAAGAACATTTATATGGAGAGCTTCCAAAGGAGAGACGGAAATAAAAAGCAGAATTGCAATACTGCAAAGTCTTCCCTGACAAGTTTGAGCCTATTTAGCCTAGAGAAGAGAAGGTCCAGTAGAGACCTTGTTGCTGTCTACAACTATATGGTCAAAGGAATCAGAGGAGCGAGAGTCAGACTTTTCTTAGAGGTGCATGACAGTAAGACTAGAGGCAACAAACCAAGCTGGAACATGGGAAGTTTCCATTAGATATAAAGAAAACTTTATTGACAAAAAGGTGGCACAACAACAATGCAGACAGATCATGAGATTGCCATCCTTGAAGGTGTTCAAGACTTGACTGGATATGGCCGTGAGCTATTTTATCTGATTATCCCTGTTTAGAGCAAAGAGGAGCAGGATTAACTCTTCTTTGGGCTTCTTGAAATCCCTTCTCACCTAATTTTTTTTTCTAAAGAAAATGTTTTTATACTTCCCTTTTAATCTAATATTTCCGAAAGAAAATGTTTCAGACTAACGATAAACTTTATGGCAAAGACATTTGCCAGAGAGTTTGCAATCCTCTTTCAAAGAATGTAATCTGTATTTTGGTTGTCCATTTTAGACTAAATATTACCTCCAAGAAATCCATAAACGCTAATACAACAAATTAGTTATGATATATTTGTATTCCTTTTTGGAAGAAAACTCGTTGACCAGCTCTTTCAAGCTGTGTGTTTTAGCATAATTTCTTTGAAAATTCATCTGATACAACAACAGAAAATAAAGTGTGTAGGAAGAGAGGCTGTATAATTTGTTATAGCAGTCAAGCACTCCTAGGTGTTCAGTTGCACCGTTATGCCAAATGCTGTATTCTTTTGACCTCCAGAATAATGTGCCTAGGTGTGCCATAAATATTAATAGCCCCTTTTGTTTCCTATATAATTCTTGAATCCTGAATTGATAAGCAGTAAAGAACTGAAAAGATTGCTGATGAAACTGGTGGGGAACAATAAAGACAGAGTACAAACAATATTATGTAATTCTAAAACAAGTTTCATTTATTCTGAATGGATAAACTATAATTTCAAAGATTTTAGCAATGGAGTCTGAGATATTCACCATTCTATGCTACCTGCAGAAGTACTGGATTCGTCCAGAATGCTTTGAAGGCTGCTGATGTTTTACAAGATATTTGAGTGATGGGTAAAGGGCAGATTAAAACTAATGCACATTATTTAGGTTAAAAACCTTACTGACACAGGTAACAGTGAGATCTTTCTTTCCTGAGGTTCTCTGAAGCTGAAGGCTGACTGATTAACCAAGGGGCTTGGTTTCTGAAAAATGGACAAATGGTATATCACAACTCCCTGAACTCCCATCTGAAAGCTGGTGTGCACACAGAGGAGCATTGTAGCTGACTGGTCTCTTCTTTCCCTTGGCTTCTGACCTTGTTTCTCTAGTAATGTTTAAAGTAGGAGCCCTGTTCCCCTGAAGGACAAGGACTATGGCAACCAAAGGTTGACCTGAGAGTTATCCTAGAAGAACAAGTGTGTTATTTAAGTATCATTTTTCATTATTTGCTGCATGCAGTTGGTGAGAAAGGATGAACAACCTATTCTGGGTTTTTATGCTATCCTGAATCCACTCATTTAATGTAATTTATCATGATTCATCTGCATGTAAGTAACACGAGGATCTTTTCCTTGCTTCTTGCTAAATACAAAATTCTAACATTTTCTACCCGCCCCCCTTTTTTTTTATTATAACTGTCAAAACATGTATGCTATATGGAATAGAACTGTTTGATAACATTCCTATATCTCTTGAGATCTGTTTACTTTTCAAATTCACAACTTTATAGTCATATTAACCATTAAAAAAATCCAGGTAAAAAGTGCTTTGTCCTTTTCAACATATTTAATAGCTGAAATCAGCAGGCTGAGTATGCATCCATCTATTTTGAAAAGTCTTTCTTTGAATATCATTTCTGGCATTCATTTCAGAATGAAAAGCTGAAAGAGAAAAGGCTAAAATTTAAGAGGGAACTTTATTATTTATTTTCAAAAATAAAGGAAAAAAATCCTCCGCATTATTTTCCTGAGGAAAAAGAGAGTTGATCTGATATTAGTCTGAGGAATAAATTGCAAGGTTTCCATACAGCTTTTCCCTGATTTAGCCGTTTCCCCCCCTACACTCTAGTTTTGGTTATACCATATAAAAACTGTTGTATTATGTACAATTACTTAAATGGAGTACAGGAATCTGGGTAGTCTCTCTCCATTGTTTTTTGCCTAACTTTTCCTTTTACAATACAAAAAGAAATCCAGAAATACTTTCACAGTTCAAACATCATGATTCAGCTGTTGCTACTCCTTCTGCAGTGCATCATTTCCAAAAGACCTCACAGAAGAGGAGGCCATGCTCCCTGTCAGAGACCAGAACGAGCAGAACAAGTGAACAAGGTGTTAGAGCCAATGCAAACAGAACTTGATAACCTGAGGGGTCAGTAGCTATGCTGACGGCTACGTTGCTCCTGATAAATAAAGGGGTCTTTGAGTCTAACTATACCTCAAAGCCAGGTGGCTTGAACTGGCTCACATTCATATTGCTTAAGGGCTGCCTCCTCTCTCTCTTGAGAGCAGATTAATAACTGAGCAGAGTGCTCAAAGTGGGAAAGAGTCCAGCATCTGATCTCACCTCCTGCCTTTCTGCCACAGTAGTACAGATATTCTTTGAGTCTGGAGCCAGAGTCAAAATTGTAAAGAAAGACCAAAGGTCCACATCCTGGCTAGAATCTGAGACAAGATCTGAAAAAAAGACAGAACTAATTGGAGTGAGATGTTATCCAGACCACTCAGGGCTTGTACACTCTTCAGAAAGGGATGTACCTTATCAGCATTGTTCAGACAGAAGCTTTTGGGAGGCAATCAGTGTCTAAGGCTTGTTACTGTACAACTCACTGGCTAGAATACAGCACTTCCCTTGTGCAGTCTGTTTTTACAGTGTTTTGTAGCCTAACATACACTCAGGCATCCAAACATGTAAAAATGCTCTGCTTTGTGTAAAATCCACATAAGATCATTTACATTGGAAGACTTCCTCACCTAGAAAGGAAGAGAGAAATTAAAAGGAAGTAATCTTTAAGGCTGGGTATGAAACTCTAGTTTCTTGTTACTTTACATGGAAACTGAATGCCAAAGTTTGTAAAAAAACCTAAGTGTTTCTGAAGATCTGCTGCTGGCTCTTTTTAAATAGATGAATAAGGATCTGCACTGAATATGTGCAAAATCTTTCCAATTTCTTGGATCCGATTTATAATACTGTATAATAGGTCTAATCTCACTACTGGGAAGTCCGTTAAAACTTTTAGTATTGCAATTTCCTATTGGAAGTTTGGGCTATTCATTAGTCATGAAGGAGAGTGATACCAAAAGTACCAGAGGTCAGAAGTGGTTTAGCATCATTTTAAGGAGAGATGACAAATATGCATAAGAACAAGGGAGAATATACAATTTGCTGAAATTTTAAAATTGTAATTGAAATTATTCTGAAAAGCACTCTCCTCCCAATTTTTCCTCATTGCTAAAACATATTTAAGTCCTGATAGATCAGGGAGAACAATTTTTGTCTCATCTAGTTTGTCCAACAGATGAAAGAACTCTGAATATCCTCACCCCCATCAGATTCTTTGATTTAATCTGTTAAAGCATGAGGTTATTTACCTTTCTGGTACACTTTGTGGCGAGGTTGTACCAGCCGGTTCCTTGTTCGGACTGTCAGTTTGACTTAGTAATTCATCCCCCTGAACAAGAGGGTTTTGCTTCATATCCTATTAGCTGATAGCCATGATGATATTGCACACTACTGGTAATGAGGGTTCAACGGTTGGGCATCATGAAGGTACTATCTTTAGTGTAGGATCTTCCACGATTGCATTTTCATTTGCAAATTTCTGATTATTTTATTCAGATGCATGTTAAAAATCCCATAGCAAGTTGGGATTTGGCCAGCTTTCCTTATCTAAATTAATACCATCACAGACTTAATTAACACCAATATAAATATTCACAGCTGTTAGTATGATAGATCTGAATGCAAAATGCTGTGTTTGCATAAGCTGTTACATAACAGGCATACAATTGATTGCTTTCTTAAGGGGGATGCAAGTTATATAAAAATAACTAAATTTAAAATAAAATTAAACCACTGATACTTATTTTTACTTGTAATGTTATTAGCATAATGGTTCTGTCATCACTATTAGTGAGAAGCTTTTGCAAATACAGAAGGAAAATGATGCACCATTTTCATTTATTGTATATACATGAAGGAAAGTTGTTGCTGTTATTATTTAAAATATCTTTTGCAGAGGACATCTGGGAAAATATTGTTTCTTCAAGTAATAAATGTTTAAGTTGTTTGGAGAACGTGATTTTTTGGGAAAAATCTTCTAGAGATTTCTTGTATTTACTTGATATTTTCTTCATCTCTAAGAGAAAAAAACTAGGAAGACAACAATAACAACAAAAATTAAACAAGAATAATCACTCTCCGGTTTATCTCTAAACCTTTTCTTTTTGTTTTTAAACACAAAATGACAATGTTACAGTATACCTTCCCATTATCTCAAGCTTAAAATGTGCAAAATTTCTGGTCACATAAATATAACTTTTTTTTTTTTTTTGGTGTTACTGTTGGTGATTGCCATTAAAATAAACACTGAGTCATACAAATAAAATAACAAATAGAAATATAACTGCAAAAACAACAAAAAAGTTGTTCGTGTGAAGTAATGTGGCTTTGAGACAAAGTATTACTCTTGGTATTTTAAGGATATTTTTGTTGCTAGTAGAATAAAACCTACTGAATCTAGTAGCTTCTTGTCTTTGGCAGTCAGAAAATGAGGAAGTGATACTTGGGAACAACAAGAATACAGCAAACAACACTTGTAATTTAAAAGTAATGGGAAAAAAGATGATTTCAATCTGTAATGACATTTGCTAGAAAGCATACCAGCTGAAAAGCAGAATTAGAAGTGTTAAACAAAACAAACTGTAACAAAAGAGCAATATTGAGATGGAAAACTCAGTCTCTCAGAAGTCAAAACTGCCTGTTAAATCACAATTTTATCCCCTTTGAGCTTGATAATACAGCTGTTATAATCATTCTACCAAACTATTTTTATTGCAGACACTTCATACAGTGAATGGGTAGCAGTTTTAAAATCGACAGCAATTCAGTACTTTCTAACTTCATTTTTAAATGTCTTATATATTTACAGTACAACATCGAAACTTGTTTTTAAAGATAGACTTGGTATATTTAGATGTTTTCTTCATGGACTTTCTTGTAATGCTTATGCCTCTGGAATCTGAATGTTTCAAGTACTAATTCACCTTCACTCACTCCATTGTGAAAGCGAGAGATTGTCTTAGGTAAGGAACTTAGATGGAAACTGCAAAGACACTCTGATACTTGAGGGTTCAACTTGACTCGTGCGAGTCTTGGTTTTTAAGTGAATTTAAAAGATTTAAACTTCTCAGCACAGATCCATTGACTTTAATTGCAGATGAGAGTACCTACTATCAGTGAAAATGAGACTCCGGGGTTCCAACGAGTGCACCCGTTAAAAAAAAACAAAACAAAACCAAAACTGAAAAACTCCAACAAACTGTAAAGTTTGCTTTAAGGGCATAGCAAGTTGGTGACAGGAAAAGTAAAGAATCCAGTTGTTTGCCACACTAATCAAATATCTTAACTGCAGAACCTTTTCCCCTTCTCTCCCCCAAAAATTTTGCTTATAAAACATAACATACGTTCAGGTAATTTGATGGAAATTTTGAGGATTCTTTCGCTACTTCATTACACTGACTGTAAAATGAGTATATTCTGTACAGTAAATAGAATAAAGTTCCACCAAAAGCATGATTAAATTCCCCATATTAATGCGAACCTCCAGTTGTGCTCTGTATTATGATCAACCTTATATTCTTTTCTTAATTTCTGTCTGCCATATGATTGCTTTATTTTTGACCATTAATAAACTTTGAATATGAATTTTTGAATGTGCAACACCCTTCTTTATTAAAAGGTTAATCAAAATCAATGGTATAAGTTCTGTACTTTGTTACCGCAAGACAAAAATCTCTCATCCTCTGCCACTTGAGCTGACTGAACAGCTAAGAACATAGATTGTGTTCTCTAAACCAGCACTCACAAAGGAAGGCACCAGCAGTAAGTAGATACTTGCTGTTATTTTCATTCCCCTCAAACACTGGAATGAATTATGTTTTGGCAAGACAAATTCTATTCCCCCATTTTCTTCAGGTGTGCTTGTCTAAACTGCCTGTTTCTCAATACTCTTTATCATCCAAATTTTTATTCCAGCCTCATCCTTCTAATGAGGACTGTCCAAATATCTCCTCCCTATATATGTTTATTCCAATGTTTCTTGCCTGTAACTTCTACTGTCATTTTTCAGTCACTTTTCATTTTTCAAGAGTCACCATTTACTCTGATATTGCTCAGAAGTCCTTATTTAAGTTTCTTTATTCAAGTGGTTCATATTCTTGATATCTTGTTCTTCATGTAATTGTTTCTTCTACCTTCCTCCATTTGTTATCTTTGCTGATTTCCAATCCCGCCCTTACTCCTTGGGTTTCTAATTCATCCAGTCACCAAAATGATTTTTTGTAATTATCTTCACAATTTCTCTTCTGTAGTTCCCTGTTTAAGCCTTTTAAACACAGCTCCTTCTAAGGGTTTCTGGTTTTCTTTCTTTCTTTTCTTCTTTTTCTTCTTTGCATTTATTGATCAGCTTGTCCTTACTCCTTTACTGTTTTTAGTTACTCCAGTGTTCTTTTCTAGGACCTGGCCAGATAAGATGCTGGCCTGAGTGGCACAGAAATGACAGAGCTGAGTTACTTAACATTCTTTTCCACAGAATACAGCCATAACTTTGTTCTTAACTCATAAAGTGCACATCTTTTGAAACAATTAGTAAAAGGTTGGGAATGTTACTGATTTCACTTTTTATTAGTTGGAATGCAGATTTTAGAATAAAAGGATAAGCCCCAAGAAAATTTTGAAAGATTTCTAGCAGTTTTAATCAATGCTTTAACTAATAGTGAGCTAAGGCTATCCCACTGATCACAACAGAGAAATGCACAGATCTAAACCAACCTGAAAACACGGGTTTCACAGTGACTCTCTGATATTGTAGTGAATATATAGTAGTTATATGAGAGAGGCAAATCTTATTTGGTCAAGAGAGGGACCATTATATATTATGTAATATATCATTATATATATCACTGTATCATATTAATTTACTCAATTAATATGAAAAATCACACTATTACAATTAAAAAAGTATGAAAGGGACAACCAAAAATTGTACTATGTGCAACACTGATAGAAAAAGAAAAATTGTATTATTAGTTCTTGTCCTACAGATTTTATTTTCAATCCCAAAACTTGCCTTGCATATCTTAGATTGTAAAGAATAAGATCATATGGTTAACATCACCTTGATGCTAGCATCGCTGTCTAGTTTCTAGGAAACAGATTCACAGACTTTGTGCTTTTATTCATTTCTTTTTCCTTATTGTTGCACTTGCTTGATGTATTTCTCATAAACACATATTAACACTCCAATAATAAGGACATTTTTTTTTCCGTAGACAATACACACAGCAACATATGCATAGTTAGGACAGTCATCTCACTTAATTTTAGCCACCTAAATGTTAGAGGCCAGTTTAACCAGGTGTCTAATGTATTTGTTAATGATTTTATTGCTGAAGAAGAAAGATAAATATCTCCAGAAGAATTTTCATCCCAACTACGTCAGATGACTTATCTTACGAGACAGTTATTTCTCTCTCCACTGATATGGAGGGAAGTATCTGCATCCAAAGGCAGAACTCTTGATGTAGCTGGGGTGAAAATTCATAGTTGAGATGCAGTTCATGGTGGAGGTGAAGATTTACCACTGATATGGAAAGAGTCTAGACAATTAGATTGACTATGCAAATAAAGATGGATGAAACCGCACACTTTTTAAC
Organism: Buceros rhinoceros silvestris; assembly: GCF_000710305.1. Taxonomy (NCBI): domain Eukaryota; kingdom Metazoa; phylum Chordata; class Aves; order Bucerotiformes; family Bucerotidae; genus Buceros; species Buceros rhinoceros. Next base: position 58,034 of record NW_010427237.1, on the reverse strand, counting down.
CCAGTAAATGACTGGTAATGTATCTTATGTCCTTTGTCGTCTAGTCAGAGACACCAGCATCAGTTAACAATTAGGTTGTAGCATAGATATTTATCTACTGTAGTTAAAAAACCAACATCATATTGTTATCAGAAAATAAAAATTTTTAGTTCATCTTCTGTTCTGTTGAAACTCTATGACCTTGGGTATGAACGCCTGGCTCTTATTGAGACAGCTGTTTGGAGCTTCACTGTGGCTTCAGGGAAGCTGAGTTTCACAGATAAAGTTTTTAAAAACTGTGTTCCCTCTGACCAATGAATGTATGAATTATTTCTCATTCCTGTCTTTGCTGAATAAGGTGATTTTTTTTTTCTATTGATATCGGAAAGAATTATTGCCAGTAACCAATACCTGAGGTACAGTTTTAAAGGCAGTTCAGTGACACATTTAGTATCAGTTGTGATGTTGACATATCTGGAATCTCTTAGAGTTAACAGAAGCTTTTAATTATATCACTTCAGTAGCTAAACTCTGGTAGATGTTACTTCTTGAGTAAACAAACTTCAATCAACTACAAGGCTTTCAGGCCTCATTAAGGGTCTTTAAAAAAAAAGTAGGAGAGTTGACTGTTTTGAAAGGCACATTGACTTTGTAAATCTATTATTTCTAAGACACATGAATCTTTAAACTATAAGGCATCAATGTAATATGATTGACTGGTGTTTTAAATATATATATATAAAAATGCATATGAAGCAAAGTAAAATATTAATTTTCAGAGAAAAAACATATCTACCAAAACCTGCCATAAACTGGTACCTGAGTAAAAGTTTTAATTTTTGTTAATATTGCAGTTTTTATTGCAGTTAATGTTTTACCAATATTTAGAAATCAAAAATTTAATTCTTAATTGTAATCCATAGTTTGAAAAGAGGTGTATGACATTTGAAGTGGACTTGGATTAAATGCTGAGGTGGTTTGAGAAAGGTATGACTTCTCTTCGGCTTGAAACACTTGCTGTTGACAATTCAGAAGCTGAGTCTGGAAATTGGTTTAAATCTAACAGTAAAAATAATAATAAGAAAAAATAGGCAAAACCAAGGAAGTTAAAAGCAGTTTTGCTTATAATTTTTGGAACTGCAATGATTTTGTTATATGGCATTACACTTGTTTAAAAAAATATTTTTGCACTGAGAATTTGTTACTGAATCTGTACAAGGTCTTTATAATTCATAGCAAAGCCTTCTATTGCTTCAAGCCTATTAGTAAGGTTAATACTCAAGGTTTTTGAACACATTCTCTACCGAAATAGGCAAGAGTACCCACCCTGTGAGAAAGGCAAGATACCTGTATTACTCACCAAGCTGATGAAAAGACATTCTATTGAGAAGCAGATGAATAAGAAACTTGAACAAAGTGAAAAGGAGCAGTGGATATTAAAAATCATGTAACTAACTCAGTATAAGCCTTGACAATGTTTTAGTCTTGGGAATGTTAGGAAAAAGAAAACATTTCTGCCTTTAAAAATATGTAAATGTAAGTAATATGGAATATTACTCTTTGCATTTGTTTTTAATCTGTGAAGTATTTCATACTGATGATGAAGAGTATTTCCGTTCAAAAGTTGCACTGGATAGCTCTCTAGTAAAAATTTAATTTTTATTTTGATTACTAGATATGTATGTGCATTCTCTCAAATCCAGAGCTTATGTCTCTTATTCATAAATAAATTACATCTTATGGTTGAATATCAGGTATATTTTTCTAAGCATGTGGAACTAGAATTGCAAAGGTTGTTAAACAAACACATCCATGTAATTAGTAGTTGTATATTCATATGATATTTTTCAAGCTGTGATGTTCAAGTGTAGGAATTAGTACAAATATATTTGTTTATTTGAAATATATATAACAAAAAAATCAAAATGGCATTTAGAACTCTGAAGAAATATGTTAAAGATTAACTGTATTAGCTTATACGTGCATATCTCTAACTGATGATTTTATATTGTTCTCCGCATAGGCCCCTCCCTCTACACAGTGAGCTGGAATTAAATGAAATTGGAACTGGAGTAAAGTTCAAATATTCATAGCTGTGAACCTGTGTGAATAGAAAATCTCTCTTCATATGACTCTAGAGAAATTGCTAAATGTTCTCAAATTGAAAACCAAAGTCGTAATTGGACCTGAGGGCGATATCTATAGTGACAGACAAAATGCAGCAGGGGATAGGCACAGGCAATGGTATGCAATTATCTATTTAGTTTCACATTTGATATACTCCCTAGACCAGCTACTGTTAGTGCAGATCAAATTTCCTCTGCCTATTCCTATCCACAGTCTGCAGGATAGCATGGCTCAGGGACTGTTTCAGGGGACTTCAGGGATAAAGTACTCCTTTTGGATGGAATAGAGAGTTTTAGCCATGTGAACACAAGCTGTGCCACACTGCTTTCCTTGAAGGCCAATGAACATAGCCTTGTCATTGTATTTACTAGCATATATGTGAGTCAATGAGAGTCTTGGAGTAAATCCACTTCAATTCTTTTCCTTGTAGTGAGTTCATGAACAAAAAAAAAAAAAAAAAAGAAACAGAAGAACTTTCAGTTTCTAAATCAAGGGCTTAAGAAAACACAAAATACTAAATGACAGTTAGTAAACTTTGTAGACAAAGAAAATTCAGACCTGTTAGATGTGGCAAACGAAACAAGTTAGAAAGAAAATATCCATCATATCATAAGTATCTTTGAGGATTATGTACTTTATGCTACTCTTAGCCTATTTTAGAGATCCAAAGGCACACTGAAATGTTCACAGCAATGCAGGAACTCTTTCAAAATTGTTTGACTGTTTTCACTACATTTGAGGTTTGGTTGTGCATCTGCTGTCTGGTCTTCTCAATAATTTTCCAGGTTAAACTTTTGCAAATGTTTTTCTTTTGCTGTGTCACTCAACTTTTTATTCTTCTAACTCCTTCAGCATTTTCTCACACACTGAGCACAGCGAGCTGCTTTTAGAGAAATATCCATCTCCTCAACTCTTCAGAGAGCCCCATCTATCTGAATGTGCAGTGGCAATGGAAAGGCAAGCAG
>NW_010427237.1:39011-54829 GCF_000710305.1 Buceros rhinoceros silvestris | reverse complement strand
TCCCTACAAGTTCTGAAGAAAGCATAAAGTACTAGTGGGTGTAGGAGATGTAAAAAAAAAAATGGAAAAAAGGTGGTGCTTCTACAATGCTATTAAAAACAGTTTCTTTTCCCCAAAACCTCAGGACAGCAATAGAACATGTAGAAAAACTATTATCAAGGGTTAATTTTACAATTCTTATTTCTTGCTGTAGAGATCATTGAGCAGATTTAAAGCATATCCAGATTACTAGGACGGTATGGATTGTAAGGACCAACTGAGAGAGTCAGGCTTGTTCAACTAAGATAAGAGGGTAACTAATAGCCACCTTTCAATACCTGAGAGCAGGTTACCAAGAAGATGAAGCCAAAATCTTTACTGAGTTGCCCAGCAGGACAAAGAGGGGGGGAAATTGTCATAAATTCAGACAGGTGAGATTCTGTAGGAATAAGGAAAAAAGATCACTATGAGGATAATTAACTATATAAACAAGTCGCCCAGAGAAGATGTGAAATCTTCGTTCCTGAAGGTTTTCCAGTTTTGATGGTAGAAGAGCCCTGAAAAACCTGGTCTGAATTCAGCATTGACTCTCCTCTCAGCTGGAAATAGAACTGGCTGACCAGATGAGATTTCTGCCAAACTGAGTGATTCTTTGATTACTTACATGGATGAATAAAAGAATGAAGTAATATTCCCTGATCTATTTGAAGGATGTTTGACACTTCAAAATTTACAATCTTGTACAGAACAAAGAAGCACAGAAATAAGCTTGCTTAGACAAGAGATCTCTTTTTTTTTCACTGTCTGGCCCTTTCAAACAAGCAACCTTGAAATGCTGTCATAAACTGATAATGTTCCATATGGAAGACATTTTGCTCTCTCGGCATACTTACTTATCTTTAAAGTTTATCCTGGATGTGCATTCAACTGATGATTTGAAATTAGCAGGACTGAAGAGCGTATGACTTTGGATATAGAGAAGGTGTTGGAATTTCTTTTAACCAAATGTAAAAAGGTACCTGGAACTTGTTCAAAGCAGAAGAAACAATCAAAGAAGTAGATTAGCTCTGAACTGAAGTGGATGAACAACTTCCTCAAGAAAAGGAAATCAGATTTATAAAGGAGTAGTTATCTTCTAACTATGTTTTCTGACTAAAATGCAAAAGGGATAATCTGTTTAGGGGACACTTGGCATCTGAGACAGCAAAGAAGCATTAAAGAAGTATTATCTAATGAGAACACTAGCACAAACTTGGACTTATCCTAAACAATATTCCTTTTTTTCCTGAGTTTGAAGAAATAACTTGAAATTCTAAAGTCTTCACCTTTCATTTTGTACTCCCAATATGAATACTGACAGAATCACAGTCTGGGTGAGGTTGGCAGGGTCCTCTAGAGATTGTCTAATCCATCTGCCAATCTCAGGGCAGGGTCACCTACAGCAAGTTGCTCAGGGCCATGTCCCATCGAGTGTTGAATATCTCCACGGATACAGACTCTACAGTCTTTCTGGGAACCTATTCCGGTGTTTGACTGCATCAGTGGAAAGAAGATTTCCTTTACCACTAAATGGAACTCTTTGTATTTTGATTTGCGTCTCTTGCCTTTTGTCCTGTCTCTGGTACCACTGAGAAGAGTCTGTCTTCATGTTTAATTTCCCCCGTTGTTAGCTATTTATGCACATGGATAAGATCCTCTTGACCTCCTAATTCTCCAGGCTGGAGAGTCCCAACTTGCTCTGTCTCTGCCTGTGTGTCAGGTGTTCCACATTCCCTTAGTCATTACAGCATCTCTAAGACCTTGTGGTATTAAATTTCCTGACAAACTAAATTTCCTTGCCTTGTTTATAGCAACAAAATGTATCAGGTTTAACAAATTGACATTCCTCTAAAATTAATTCTTTTCAAGTCTGAAATGTCACAGTTAACTTTAATTGAAAAGGTTGTTGTTGTTCCAGGAACCCTTCATCCTTTTCTTCCACCCTGCAAATATTGTTCTGCATCTGCAAAATCTACAGGAAATTTATCAAAAAATATTTCTTCCACTGCTGAGACTAATACCTCCACAAAGAGAACTGAGGACTTCTGACTGATGAAAACATAAAAGGTTTAAATATATTTTTCTTACATATATTAGCTTTCATAGAGTAAGTTACTATCAGAAATTTAATCAGGAAGCATTGACAATTGCCTGAAATTTTGGTCTATGTTATGCTTTCAGAAATCAAAACGATACAAAACCATCAGGGTTTTCATTCTAATGGAAACATTATTTTTCCACATACAATTATCTGATGTTTGGTAAATAGATACCACTGGATAGTTCAGTGCAGAAGGGGTAAAATGCACATATTTATATTATCCCATTTTCCTATGGACAGATCAGTTGACTCCTTTTTTTTTTTTTTTTTTTTTTTAGTGAAATGGGAACCAAACTAGGGTCTTTCTTTAAGAGGGGAAGTATGGCCTGACCAAAAGATTTTTCAAACCAGAATTTTTCTAAGATTTTATTAAATATGGTTGCTGATTATACAGATGAACTAAGTTCATATTGCCTTCACTACTTCTTCATACATCTAGTTACATACCTACTAAAAATATATGCAGAATACAGTTCAGGAAAGACTTGTAACAATCACTTAGGTGCATTTTTATTCTAAATACTAAAATAATGCATATTGGACTTGTTCTTATAAATTCATAACACCAACTTGTCTTTCTAAAATAAACTCTGGGCTCATTTGACACTATTTTTCTTTGGAACTCTGGTTTAAGATTTACTGTCCATTTTTATAGATGAATAATCATTCTCTGCCCCGAAGGACTCATACATTATTATTACTATAGTTGCAAGAATAATCAGGCATTGTAGTAATGGGCATGTTTCAATATCAGAATAGCATCATCAGTTTCTAGTATTACTACTTAATATTAACAAAAAAATATTATCTTTATTCCAATTAAAGGTAAATAATACCACTAAATGGATGTGGCACTTATTCATAAGATATTAAATAGGAGTCACCAGATGGTGCTGTAACACCTAATTTTATGAAGTCCTTTGTCTGAACAAACAACAGGCTCTCCCTTCAGCCACAGGAAAAACTACATTCTTTCTAGTTCAATGATGCACTTCATTTTAAGGAGAACTCTTGCAAGCAACTAAAATATGTTTTGCTAGCTTGATTTCATTCACCAATCACTTTGGTTGAGATAAGTAAATTTTGTGTTTGGGCTTAGAATCCTAAACCAGATGAATTTTCTGCATGAAATGTGTCTCTGAGAGAAGAAAAGTAGATGGTGTAAAATTAACACCTTAGGAACATAAGGTAAACTGCTAACTTCATTCTCAAGATTGTCTATGTCTTGGCAGAAGATTAACAGTTTGCCTATGATATATAAAAAATAAAAAACAAACAAGAAAAATATCTTATTTCATTCCTGTTTAGTTATACAGCAAATAAAACTTCCTAACTGGAGCACTTTGACATCAGTCTTGGACAGTAGCAAAAGCTGAAACCTGTGATGAATTGCAGAGGCTTCTGAATCTGTGGCATCTGGCACTTCACACATTTTAGTCTACGGATTCACATCAATTCAAACAAAACACAAAACTGCCTATAAATATCCATTTTACATCTAAGGTATTCTCAGTTCGGATACCTATTCCCAGTACCAACGATATGTTCTGTTATGCTTGGGGTCACTTTGACTAGAAAGAAAACTTGCTTCTTTCAGCCCATGACTTTGAAAAGGATTACAGGCTTACTTTTAGGTGAGAAGGAATGGTAAAAAGCATGACATATAATCCAGTCATTGACATCATAACTCTGTAGATTTACACATCTTCCCTGTAAACACAGCCTAGGATTATTTGCTTACATCTCTTTTTCTAATTCTATATCTCAGTTGAAAGTTTCAGTAGTGGTTCCTCTCATAGTTCTCCAGTAACTAAAATATATTGAAAGGGAGTAAGAAAAGGAATTATGGAGCAGTATTGTTTTTATGAAGCCAAAAGGAGAACTAGAATTTCATTCTTCCCTTTTATTTCCTTAATCACTTTGTACTTCCTTCACGTTTTCCTCTTCATACTCGCCTGCTCACTTCTTCATCTTGCATTTTTGCTGCCAGATCAGAGAGGAGTGCTAGCCTGTTTGTTTCAGTACATAAGAGCAAATGAAAAGCCTCCTTCTAGCAGCTGGAAAGAGAGGCAAAGTGGTTTGTTTGGTTTTTTTGTTTGTTTGGGGGTTTTTTGCATATGGCGGAAAGTGAACACAATGGGTTCTCCTTAAAATTTGCAACAAGCTCTCCTGATTTCTGAAGCATGCTAAGAATGGACTCTGCAATAAATATTAAAGCCAGCATGAAAAAGCATAGAACACATGCAGCAGCTTTTATTACAGTTAGTCTTAAAATTAATAGTGTGTGTGATACTATTGTTAATAGTAAGTCATGTTCTGATTATTTTTTGAAGCTACATTCCACCTCAGAATTTCCAGTTTGGCATCCAGTTTATCTTTAGATCAGAGGACTACACTACTGAATTTAGTTTCTGTGTACCTTTGCATACAAGGACTTGCAAAAGCATGTGAGAATAAGAAATAAACACTCTAGAAAAGTTACCTTATGTAAAAAAAAAAAAAAATGGAGGGGGAAAGGAAATATTGGAATAAAATAAAAGATTACTGAGTGTTTTACTGTAAACAAGATCTAATCTTTACTTGGATATTGCACTCCAGATAATTTCAGCCCTGATCTCTAATTTTTAATTAGTCCAAAACAAGTGCTTTCAAAATGTAGTTAATTCTAATGTAAAACCTTCAAGATATATTTTGGCTATTTGTTTCTATACCTAGTTAATACAACATTTAAAAATACGTCTATAGTTTGAATTTATCTTCTTTAAATTTGATATACAGTCTAAGGTTGGAACACATAACTAGATGACTGACCACTGCATATTATAACAGCTAGTATTATATGTGTTATTAACCTGTAGAATATCTAAGAAAGAAAAAAAAAAAGTTAGTCAAGATCTCTTCAACTATTATAAAGCTAAAATAACACCTTTTGCTGCGTTTGCCTCGGTTAACCTGCCAAAGATTGACTAATACCAAGTAATATCACTCAGGATAAGCTAAGGTATTGGGGCTGTGAACAATGCCTGAAACAGTCTTATCGGCTAATTCTTAAAGTAATGACACATGCACATAGAGAAGAAGGATAGCAGGCTACATTCAATCTTGTAGATGGAAAGTCTGATGCCATCTAAAATTATCTGCAGAGCCCCAGAATTTCACAGAAGTTTTCTGCAGTGTTAACTGTGTTGAAACAAGTAAGCTTTGGCTTGTCACTGTCATTTTCCCAAGCAGTAATTTTCATCCTATTATATGGCTATTCTCCATTAATGAGCTCTAAGAAGGATCATACATGTTTATTTACAGTTATTGTTTTAGCACTAAGTTGTATTTATTTCACAAGCACAGATGCTTTTTGTTAATCATTGGTAAGGTTTAGTTCCATTAGAACTTTCATACCAACTTATCGCACGAGGCGCAGATTAAATAACCATCTGTGTAAATCTAAAAAGTTTTTTTGAGAGACCAGATTGCTAATTTATACATTTATAGCAGCCTATATTTTCATCCCTTGGCTAATCCATTTAGACCTGCATTTCAGTATGTTAGTGTATTTATATTTTTACCATTCATGAAATCAAATATTTTGATTAGAAACCCTTTGTTCTGAATAAAGTTCTGCGTGCTGGAGTTTTCAGTTTCCCATTTTCTAACATTATGTTAACATCATACAATAAATCTCATAAGGTCAGAAAATTGTTAGAGATTTTGCTTTTTGCTTTTTACATTTTCAATCTAAAATTATTAATATGACAGTAATACATATGCTCTTTTGACATATGATGATCCTACTGGTTTATAGTGTGACTGTGCAATAATTTTATGTGTGTATTTGTCTATCAATCAAACCAGGAAAGTGATACAAATCTGAAAGAGATAATACTTGTGTTCAACAGCTGTACCACAAAGTCAAATGTTATTCTTACAGTTAGCAAATATGTAAATAAAAGGTTGTAGCAAATTCAATGCTTAACATTTAAGAAATCCAGTGATAAGTTTCTCTGCAAGAACTTGTAAAAGATCTTGAAAGGTTTTGTCTGCATATGAAAATACTGTGTAGTATCAATCTTCTAAATGCTATGTTGTATAAATTTCCTAAAACAAATTACAATTGGGAGGAAGATTTCTAACAGTAACATTTGTGAACAGTGTCTCTCAGGGACCCTAGAATTAGCTTAAGAATACAGCCACAATCTTTCAGAAGCTACAGAAAAGCCCTTATCATTAAACGTTATCTAACACCTCATTGTCTCCATCAGTATTTTTAAAGTTACTTCCTCCTATCTTCATTCACCACTAGAAGACCCGAGTTCGTGGATGTCAGATAATTTGGAATTGGACCTCTAGGATGAGATTCACCTCAAACCATGTCCTAGTCTGTCTAAGCTTAGGCTAACTCTTTACTTAAAACACACAGTTAGACAAAAGTCAAGGGAAGACCGCTCAGTTCTATCTCATACAGGGCAGACATACTCATTCTTACTAAAGCAAAATGGTTATTTTGCCCAGTTTGCATGGGCGGGACATCTTCCATCAAGGCCATATTTAGAGGCAAGTTGTGTTTAGTACCTGATGTATTTCTTTATTCCGTCATTCTGTCTCCTTTGGATAGAGATAGCTAAACTTGATTTTTACTGTCACTGTGAGCCAAGAATAGCAATGATGAACTTGGCACTAAGGAGCTCCAGAAGATGTAGCAATACCACACATGCAAACATTCAGAGTGAATCTGGTCACTTAAATGCCCAAGTATGACTTGTCATACTGAATTACTACAAATGAAGCATGATTGATTAATTATACCCTGTCATAAGAGGTTCCCTCAGAGCAAAGGAATTAATTTAGATAAATACAAGGTAGTAATAGACTTAGGAAAATGTAATAGCAATGGAATGTACAAAACTGGTAAGTTCTGGTTAGGAAATTGATAGTACGGCAGACCTCACAGCTGCATGATGTTGTGTAAAAGGTTTTCTGTATAAAATATGTGGCTCATGCAACAAAGACAATAACACAGTCTTAGTAATATTTTACCCTGAATTAAATTTTGTGAATATCATCTTAAGTTTTGATAAAAGTAAAAAGAAAAATAATGAACACCCTTAAAACTTATAACCTGGGATACATCAATTCCCTTTTACATCTGCCAGAAAAAGGTGACAAAGACAAAATTTATTGTCTTCCAAGTACAACTGATGCATGTAAATGAGTTAAGGAATAATTTAAACATTACAAATGAGTGAGAAGATAATTATGAAAGAGTTTGTGGAGTGTAAGAACATATGCTGGAGACTCCAGCTGGTTCTCTGAATGATTCCCAATTAGAGTGGGTAGAATTTGCCAGAGAAGACCCAATACTGGTGGCCCTACTACAGAGAATTTGACTGTAGACATAAGGAACATGACCAAGTTGATCCCAATTTCAGTATTTTTTCACGTCTTTTGCAAAATCTTTTACAGATTGTCATTGCTATTTGGGTAATGTGATAGTAGTTCAAGCTGTGAGTCATTTCACTTCTCCAAGACATTTAATTTACACCTCAAGTTTTTTGACTATTAATGCATTCGTATCACTAAGACACTGAAAGAGGACTTTAAGCAGTAAAATCTCAGCCCCTTCCCCAGGCTCAATTTCTGTGTGGGCTAATTATGCAGATTTACATACATAAAGATCCTCCTCATTGTTTTAAATATCCATCTCACACATGGGCAAGGATCGCCTTCTTGACTAAGTGTGTCTAATATCCTTCCAGGCATTATCTAATTCATTTTTTCACGGCAGCTCCTTGTAATTTGTAGAAGGCTCTTGTGTAAGTTCACTAATCACCACTACTCTAAGGACTGGTTTACCATCCCTTTGTTTCACAAGGTTTTAATGTATTTTTGCTGTATAAATTTGGTTGCAGCTTGCTTTCTACATTTAATCCTGTTATACCATTTAATACATGAGACATGCAATAACTAGCGAAAAAAACCAAAGGATTCTAAATATATACATTAAATTTCAGAAATATGAGGCTGTTATATCATATTAAATACTATTATCCAACTAATTGATTTTGCTTGGTTGTTCTTACACTGAAGGCAGTAACTTGTTTTGCTGAAGTTTATACTCAGTAAGAACATTACAATAGGATGACAGCACCACAGTAGGACTCATTGTGAAGATGCTGCATAGGCTGGGACCTGCCTGGGGGATAGGACCTGGAAGCCTCCTCAGTGTCTGTCCCACCACCCAGCCAGGGGCAGGGCAGCTTGGTGGTACTGGAGAAGCCCCAGGCCTGGGCATCAGGCACCTCACTGGGGACAGGCAAAGGTGAGGCTGGGACATGGGCCCACAGGTGGACCTAGCTTAGCAGGACTCAGGGCCGGGCAGAGGAAGGATGTGGAGAGCTGGAGATCAGCCCTGCTGCGGTGTGACTGGTATGGCAGCTGACGGCCCCAGGGGGCTGATATGTGGTCCTGGGCCAGGGACAGGGTGGGGTAAGCCTGAGAGTCAGTCAGGGGGTCAGGGACAGTCAGGACCATTAGTGCCCTCAGAGCCCTGACAGTGATATTCATTCTGTAGACACCAAATTTTTGTTTACTTGTAGAGGTCTACACACCTGATGCAGATCTGAAAGCTTCCTGCATAGTAACTGACCACTTGGTTAAAGCTACTAAGGGCAGTTATTTAGTATACTCTAAAGCAAAAGAATGGCACAAAAATTTAAACTTAAAAGGAATTGCACAGATGTTCATGTCATTTGAAATGCTCGGGGAAACTGTTTCCAGACCAGCACTGCAGTTCCAGGATGGCAAAGTTCTCCTCTAAGACCATTGTTTAACATTTGCACTACCCATTTGGATTTCTTGAATGTTCTGAGCACCAAATTTGGCAACAGAAGCCTACCCTTACATAAAAGTACCCAATCCCTACAGGCTCTGCTGTCTGATTGACTAGATCTCCCTAGCATGTAAAGCATCTAAACACGTAGCTTATGTGTCAATGCCTGGGCATCAATTCTGTTGTCTAAACTTAGGTGTTAGTGCTATTTGAAACGACATATGGTGTCTGAGACTTCCACACAGGTTTGGTGGCTCTAAGACAGGGACATAAATACCCTTTTGCAAGGGTAATTTGTGGAACTAAAAGCCAAACGATTTGTACCAGATTGTTTTAAATGGTTACTTTCTTCATCTCTTACTGAAGCCTTAATGAAATTATAAATAATATTGTAATTATACCCATTAAAATATTTTCCTTATTTGCCTCAGGGCAGCATTACCAATCCATCAAAATTCCCAGGTGCTGTAACTGCCATATCTGTGGTTTCCTACCCTGTACTAGTGGAGATGATTATTTCTACCTAATTGTAGGACTTTACACAGTTTTAGAAGAAGTTTTCTTATTTTACCATGCTGCTTTTCCAATTTGTTAGGGTCATATTCACTTCTAATCTTGTCTTCCTATTGCACTGTCCAAATCAGTATCAATAAGTAGCATTGGCTGACAAGCAGAGCCCTGCAGAACCTGACACCATACATACTACCACTTTGGCAAGGCTCATTAATAATAACAACACATAAAAAGACTTTGTAAAATCAAGATATGAGAAACCTACAGCTTCTCTATCTACAAGGTTTGCTACCTTGTTATAGAAAATACAAAAGAAAAAAGAATTGTTTGACAGGAGTTCTTCTTAACATGTTGCTGTTATTTACCTCCTTGTTATCTTCTGTGTAGTTACAAACATTTTATTTGATTATTTGTTCTGGCACTTTTCTGATAAATAGAGTTGACTAGCTGGTCGATATTTATTTCCTTCTCACTTGTTTCCCCACTCATTTCCATTTCAAAGATAGGCACCTTGTCTTTTTTTTTTTTTCATTCTGTGTTCTTCGGCTTTAGGACCTCATCCATCTTTCATGAGTTCTCAAAGATAAATGCTAACAGCATATCTCTAAAGCAGACATTCCGCAAATGTCCTTAAGTGTTATGATTCACAGTGCTGCATTGCCTAAGACTTAGAAACCTTGTTCTAAGAATGAAATTCAAAGTAATGAGATAACCATCTAAAGGGTGATATTTGTAGAAGAGCAGAAATGGAATTCACATCCTTAATGCTGGGTATACATACCATCCGAAGAAATAGGTACGTTTAAGATCTTTGCTGTTGCAAGATTCCCAACCTTGCTATTTAGGAATCCAAGTTAATCTGGATTCAAGAGCTGAGATGCCCTCTAAAAGTATAAACACGAATAATAATAAGAAGAATAAAGCCTCTTTCCCAGGCAAGTGAGCTAATGCCTAAATTATTAAACAAAGTAAGTAACAGTCGCTTTAGGCAACAGAATAAGCACAGTCTAAACATCACGTGAAACTCGTGCATTTCTGAGAACTTCTGAGATACTTTCTTCCTGAATTTTTTAGTGTTCTTCAATATCACTTCTCAGTTTATTTTCCTGTTCTTACCTTACCTCTTTAGAGCTGGTATGGGTTGTATTATCTGTCTATTGATGGCAATTTTTATGAAAAAGTTCAGTCTTCGTATTGTTTGTTGAGGGATTTATCTGCAGAATGATGCATCAATTATTTTCCTCTTTCTTCTTACATAGTTAATTAAGGTTTTCTTAGTAACATTGCTGATTGCATATTATTTTGTGAGTTAGTCTTTTGATTTTCAACTTACAGGTTTATCCTACTGTTTTATATTTGTCCTCTGTCGTCTAACCTAGTTGACATTTTTTGTATATATCTTCAAGATCAGGTTAGTGAAGGACTCATGATTATGAGAAATTAATTTCTCCTTTATTTACTGTCCTTCTCCCACACACATATGAATTTCCATTTTGAAATTATCTGGCTTTAAGATGGAGCTATTACATAAAATACAATACAAATGTTATATAACATGGTAACATCTGCAGTAAGACATATTTTCAAACCGTACGACTCTATCCAGTGTATGAGCCAGGTGTGGAGAAAGGTTATAGTGAACAGCTGAGAAAATATTAAGTGCTTTATGGAAAAAAGTGAAAATAAATGATATTATAGTAATATAGCACTATAGTAGAGATGAAGGTAAAAAAAAATCATACCAGTTCCCTTTAAAGAGATAAACTGACTTTTTTTTTTTAAACTGTTCATACTCATTTCACTGAGTGTTTATCAGCCATTAGAGTGGTTATAGAGGTGGCTAACTTTACACACTTTTAGAACACCTATTTGTGTATTTTCCTGCTCTTAGTTTCTACTGTTTAACACTAACAACCCATTATTCTAGTTATTCTAGTTTCTAGGTCTCTTTTAGCTTTTCCCTTTAACTCTTGATCAGTTTTTAATTCTCTGTTCCTGGCTTCCTGACCTTGGACTTACCTCTTCATACATCTCCAGAGTCTGCATTCTTTCCTGAGTTCTTTCTCCTGTTTCTCAATATTGTACTGGACTTCTTACAGCTCCAGAGATACTAAATAGCTGTATAATTTTGTGAGGGTGATGGGGGCTTCTAAATCTTTTTTTTTTAATAGCCACATCAAAAAAGGTTTGCTTATGCAATTTCAATTTTCAGAATTTTGTTTCCATGTTCTAGTGTCATTGAAAAGCAATAACCACTAGATTCTCTTGCACTGTTTTTGTGTGCCACTTTTCACAATGTAACACTAAACTTCTTTAGATCTTATGATCATTAGATAATATGACTTCCATATATTTCTGGGTTTTTAGTATTTTATTTTCTGTTCAACGCTACAGAAATCATCTAGAAGTTCATTAAATCTTTATCAGTGAAAAGAAAATTGTATAACAAAAATAACTTCTCTGTGGATACAGTGTAAAAAAATTTGAATTTTGTTTAATTAGCCAGTGACTACCAGTGGGATTCATCTTTATGTTGTGGTTTCATTTCTATAGTACAGTCAACAGAATTTTAGTGCTGCTTACATGTGGCTGTGATCAAAACTTACAAAGTTCCTATTATTCTCATTGGATATTTAAAGTTTGGTTCACTCCCAACAGTAGGTATCAGGTGCCACATGAGATGATAGTCTAGTGTATCTGTGACATCCGTATGTGATTGTCAGAAGCTGTATGGGACCTATGGAGATTTGTGTCACACCAGATGGGAAGCTGAAAACCCAGTGGGGTCTGTCTAGACATGACAATTAACTGACTGAAGCAAAACCTTATGCACATAAGAATGTCGATCTTTAGACTCCTGAACCTAGGCATCTACACCCTGAGCCTATCAAGATCTGCATAAAGGTATAAGTGCTCCATCTCCCAGTCCTCAGCTAATACCACCTTCCTCTGATAAAGCCTATATGACAGAAACACAGACCCTCAGAAACACCATAATATTCACTGATGCTGCTTCTTATTGCTTCCATCACCTTGGGCCAGATGATTAGAAACCCTTAAATTAATACAAGTTCTCACAGAACAGCTTTCATTCTGCAAAATGTAAGTATCTTGTGTCCTTTTGTATGCTCTGGGATACTTTACCCAGCTCGTGGTGGTGGTCCAGAAAGTTTTGAGTTTCCTGTAAGGCCTGCATCTTATCTGCTGGCCCAGTATTTTGGAAACTGCAGGCCATATCAAATAAAGTAGGTGCCTATGTTTAAACAACTGGACCAAACTTTAGTGAGACTTTCATTCACTTAGCAAACCCCAAATGTATTCAGAACAAGAGTTCAGAAGCCCTATTTGTATTTACAGGCAGCAGCAGCAAATGTAACTTGGGATCTATAAGTTAAAATGGCCTAGTGAGAAGGGAATTGAGTTAAATCTCTCAAAGTAAATGGAATAAAGAAATATGGCCTGATATTTCAAATCACATCAGTGCACCAATAAATTTAATGGTTGTGAATATCTGAAACTTCAAAGACAACTGAAAATCTTCCTGTCACCCATACAGTTGGATAATTGTGCTGCACTATACGGAAAAAGTAAAAACATTTTTCCTGGTGATTGCAATTAGCTCTTTAGCTTTTGAAAAGTGTGAAAACTTCCCATTTTTTTTAATATTCATATTCATATTTTCATATTTTTTTGCTTCAGTATATTTTTGGTTCATGTCAGTTATGAAATCATCCACTTTTTTTTTTTTTTTTTTCAGACTGGTGTAACTGGGGTTGTAGGCTCTGAAAGTCAGACCCTGAAAAGGTATGGAAAAGTACCAGCAAGCCACAGGTAAACAAAGCACAGGGGCACGGGTGAGCCACAGGGGAGCCATGAGCTAGTTGCATGAACAGGAGGTGTGTTACCTGGAGGAGCAGAAAGGTGGAGTCAGTGGTTAATTGGTGAGTCTGGAGTCTCTGGGCAAGAGAAGAAACTTGTAACCAATCAGAGGAGGACACATGGACTAAAGTGTGTATATAAACAGGTTATTTACCAAGAAAAAAAATCTAAGTGGCCTCTTATTTTGAACAACTAGAGTGTATGTCGCTTCGACCTGCCCCGACTTTTGCGACATATTGGTGACTGCCAACGTGATATCACTGAAAAGCCGACAGACTGGGATTGTCTAGTCAATTATACTAATTTCATAACAGTTTTAAATATCTCTTACAGAATGCTTCAGAAGAGAAATCATTGCTTTGTTTATCTCTAGTTTACAGGTAAAGAAAGTGAAATGTAGATTTTTACCAACTCAGGCAAGAAAGAACGGAATTCTTGAAATAAAAGTCGAGCATTGTGAACATTTGACTAACAAATTCGGACTGTCACTGTGATGTTCCTATAATGCTTCCAAATGTACCTATCAAAATTTCTCTGTTTAAAACCAGAAAAAATGGAAGGAATGAAGACCTTATCATCATGGCTTGGCTTCGTGAATGAAGATCCGGGAAGGACTTTTCCCATGCTCGCTGCAAGCGATGAGTGCACCCTCCAGGCCTGCGTGGTGGATTTTTTAGGTGAGGCGCAGCGTGCGTGGAACTGGCTCCACCCTTTACACCTGAGGTTCATCTGCCAGGGCCTAGCGAGCTTGGACGGTGACAGCGAAGTCCTCGGGTCATAGGTTTGGTTAGACTCTCCTTCTCTTAGATGATGGATGCCTTACAAGGCTAAACGAGCTCCATCTGCCCGAGTTTGGAGTCAGAGTTGTCCTTCTCCTAGGATGGTTTCCCGAAGGCTAGTGAGCCCATCCTGCCCGTGGACACACTCTGTCTGACCCTTCAGTTGAGACCTGTCTGGCTTGGGAGACCCCACCGGAGGCACATGCCACTACCAGCAGAGCTCTCAACCTCACAAGGGCACACAAGCTCTTTCCCCACGGCAAGGGGTTGCCCTGGAAAGAGTCCTTGCTGTGCTTCCAGACATCACAGACTCGGGCACGGGGTGGCTGGGACCTGCCAAGAACGGGAGTCCTGGAGGGTGGAACACCTTATAGTATTTATTTTAAAATACTAAATCTCAGTATTTATAGTTATTAAAGTCTTTCATTTTTCCTATGAAACTACAACATTACATTTTGATTGAAACCTACTGTCTTAATTTAGTGGCGGTATCATAAGTGATCATGGATGTTTTTTCAAAACCACTCTTCTCTTGGGCATATATGAAAGTTATGGAACCCTAATTTTACACACACACACAAAAAAAATTAGTGTCTAATTCAGTATTGAAACAGATTAACAGGGGCATAGAAATCTATCTACCAATCTCCCTAATATCCTCATCCAAATTATGCAGTATAGCTACGACTCTGTTAATGATTGGTTTAACGCTTACACATTCTCTCTGTGTAGTGACCTTATCCTGGCTTATAATAACTGTCTGGTGGTACTGTCCCCTATTTTTCTGTTAAACAGTTGACTGTAGTTTGACCTCTAGCAATCAATAAGAGAGCATTTTTCCTGTTTTCTTTGCTGGAGAAGTTTGGGGTCACTTGGAGAAAGGTATTTCAGACTCAACGTGTCATTAGAAAATGTAAGTTTATTGTCTGCAATTCTTCTGTGTCCTACTCATCCAGGCACAATGTCAGCTGAGCAGCTCTTCTGCTCCTTGGACCTGAGATAACATCTGCCATAGTGCTACCGTAGGATACATGGCCACTATTTCCATCATGACCACTGCAGCACGACCAAAAGCAATATGTACTAATAACTCAAGCAGTGTATGATAAAACAAGCAATCTTGGCTTTATTTTCCTTCTTTTATCCATCACTTAGATTCCTAAATTAAAATTTCCAAACATTAGACTAATCTAATACCACTACCACTGGTAGTAGATGTTAGTTTGATGAAGAAGAACAGAGGACAGTGAGAAAGTTTTAGAGATCTGTTCAAGAATAAACTGTAAAAAGAACTGTTGCTCAGATACTTTTTGATGTAGCTGCTTTTGTGCAAACAGAAGAATAAATAATTTTGGCCAGTGTCATGGCCTGATGTATTTTGAAGGACTTGAAGAAAAAAAGTCTCATTTGAAGAAAGGAGACAATACAAAAAATATAACATACTGAATAATAATAAAGAAGTGAGCATCCTAAGACTTTCAAACACAGATTGAAATAAAGCTGAAGTTTTACTAGCAAGCATGGGATGAGTACCTATGCTTATTTCTGTATACTCAAATTAACTAATTAATAATTAATTAATTCAGTATACTTTCTTTAATTGAAAAAAATAATTGTGGCCTGAAGACATGTTCTATTTTCCTTCCCCCTGCCCCAGCTCCGCCCCCCCCCCCCCCCCCTTTTTTTCAGGTGGTTTTTTTTTATC
>NW_010427237.1:32234-38932 GCF_000710305.1 Buceros rhinoceros silvestris | reverse complement strand
GAAGGTTGTTATTTCATAATCAAATTTTGTGCAACTCAGTATTTGTTCATACCAATGCACAAGCAGTGTTCCTTACATTCTTAATCTTGTTCTATTCTTCATGTTCTGGACACATTGGCTCTTGCAATTTCTAAAATGTTAACTTTTAAAGTATCTATCTCAGAATTGCTTACAGTAACTAATGCTGTTTCTGGCAATGTACTTTATATTAATTTGTTCAATGCAAAATCAACTATTCATGTCACCATCAACATTTAGTCAGTTTTCAACTCAGTGGTTGACAGTAGAGAAGGACTTCCTTTTGAAAAAGCCTTTAGATACTTTAGTGTTGGGTAAATGGCAAGTGATTCCTATAACAGAAGTGTAGGCCTCCATTAAATGTGGGGTTATATAATTAAAACTTCTAAAAGCTATAAATGATGAGCATTTATTCACTTATTCATAAGCCTAAAATCAGTTTTTCTTTTAAACTTAGAAGAAGAATTGTTGGAAAACTAATGAATAATACGTATTATTAAATTTATTCTCTTCAAAGTTTGGAGAGAGACAGGAAAGGAGAAATGGGAAAAGAAATCAAAACAATATTAATTTAGAAAAGAAAGAAATCAAAATAATATTAGTTTAGGAGACATTAAAGGCTGTGAAATTATTTGTGTGGTCCATGGACAAGAGAATTTTCTACAGGCTTACAGCTTTAGTGTTATTGGTGAAAGTCATTAGTATTCAGTTACATCATACTATCAGACACTAAATGACTTTAAAGGACTTAGGTCAGCTTCTAATATGTGCCCACAATTCCAAAATTGTCATAACAAATAAAACTGTTAACCTAAAGCTAATATTTCAACAGATGAGACAAAACCTTTAGGGCAGACTTAAGATCTTTGTTAAAATTGAGCAGCTACTCTTTGTGGTGCCTATACTCTGTGAATAAAAAATAGCATTCCAGATCTGTCTTCACATAGAGCCATAAAGCAGAGCTAAGAAAAAAATTCTTCTACATTTTTCAGTTAGAAGGAGATTATACTTCTTACCACTTGCAATGATATAAATACAATTTCTCTGTTATAACAGTGGTTTAGGAACTGAAATAAAATGATAGTGCTTCAGAATATTTTGAAGTTAAATTCAAAATTTCATATTATAACTAAATTTTGAATTTATTATTTCTAAAATAGTTATGATTTTCTGCTAGTTATTGTAGTGCAGAAGCTTTATACTTTGGTGGGTCATAGGAGCTGAAATAGTCTGCACATGTATAATTCTAAGCCATCAAAGGCAGTTTCCAGTCAGATCATTTTGAAACATGGTATCTTATTTTCTAGATCAAACTATGCCTGTCATGTAATGAGAATATTTATTTTAGCCTCAAATAAGAATTAAATGAAATGGCAGTTAGTTGAAGGTACCTGCAAAATTGGCATTCCTGTGTTTTGATCATCTATTCCACAACAAACTGAGAGTATAAATGCATACATATGAAAACAGCAGTTGATTAGATTAAAGTAATAGGATCCTTTTCTAATATTTTAGTGGCCAGAGTGGTTTAGAATTCTGGCATCAGGGCAATCTGTGGAGAAAGGATGATATAGCAGATGTGCCAGATCATTTACCTATGCCTAAAATAACAAACGAAATGGCCTAGGGAAGGTTGTCTGAACAAACCAGCTCATCGTGTCTCTGTGTTCAATGTCTCCTACTTACCTGCCCTGCCCCACAGCTGGTCACAGATATGGTCTCTGACAATCCATGGCCTGTACTAACCTCTGAATTGTCCTCAGCTGTTTGTCTAGATAGTTATTTGTCCTGATTAAAATTGTGACAGGGATCACTCTAACTATATTAGTACATCTAATCATGTTCCCATGATTACTGCAATTATTGCACCCTGGCACAGTCTGATTTATAAGTATAAATGTAAACATTGTGAATGGCTTGATAAATGGTTTATCTTCTGATTTCTTTACGCATTAACTGTTTTTGCAAATTCTGAATTCCTAAATGTTTCTTCCACTACATTTCCACTCTCTATGATGAATGCAAAGACACCCTCACAAATATAATGATGAAGTTTGGTCCCTAAATCACTGCTGAGTTCCAGAAAGTAAATTTCTATTTAACTGCTCAGAACTGCAGCTTGTATGGTTACGTTTGGGTACATGACTGTACCCAAGGCAGAGAGGTAAACAGAGAGGACAGGAGGGATTGTGGCATATTAAGGCACATCCCAGCCAATGATCCCAGGTCCAGAGTTCGGAAGTCAATGGACAGAGATTCGAGGAGTAAAGACCTTTATTGATATCACAGCAAACCTTATATACTCTCTGCTCCAAAGGCAGTAATTTTCCACCAAGGGACAAGTCCTAACATATTTCTTAACAAACCTAAAAACAAGAATCTATTATCTTATTTGTGCAGTTTCGCTCCTTCCTTTCCCAAGCCAGTCTATCCCAAACATCCAGTTATTTGCAACGGTTCCTAGCATACAGTGGCCCGTGTCTTCTGCAGGTATTCACAGGTCCCATGGCTTGCAGCTGACCAGAGCAACAGCATCGTGGCCTTCAGCCGCGGGCAAAACACCAGCTGTCTCCACAACGGATGGCACTTGATTGTAATCTGAAACAACCTGGACCTTGGAATGTTCAAATCCACTGCAGGCAGGAGTAACTCCTTAGTGAGTTTCGCCCCTTCCTTCCCAAAGCCAGTCTATCCCAAACATCCAGTTATTTGCAACGGTTCCTAGCATACAGTGGCCCGTGTCTTCTGCAGGTATTCACAGGTCCCATGGCTTGCAGCTGACCAGAGCAACAGCATCGTGGCCTTCAGCCGCGGGCAAAACACCAGCTGTCTCCACAACGGATGGCACTTGATTGTAATCTGAAACAACCTGGACCTTGGAATGTTCAAATCCACTGCAGGCAGGAGTAACTCCTTAGTGGAGGAACTGGAAATTATACAATTCTATCAAAATTATTTGCTGTAAAGGGGTTTTTATAGGGAAAATGGTGAACCACATACTGCAGGGATTGGTCATCCACACATTATAAAGACAAAGACATTGCTGTCCCTCTGAGATCAGCACAAACATGTTAGGAGTGATGTTTCAGGATTAGATTCAAAACTGTATACAAACTTAACAGTTGGCCACTTTCCCTGTAGTGATGAACTAAACTCCTAGATTTTGGCTTGCTCAAAATCTGAATCCAAATGTTGTTGTTCTGGATCTCCTCTGATTTCCATATAATAAGTTTAGATATCATTACAAGCCAGGATATTCCCATAAAACCTGGTCAATTGCTCCCCTTTTTCTAACCTTAATGCTTCTTTTCTCTTGCTCCTTATAAAAAAACTGTCAGAATTCAGATGACGCCCCGCAAATCACAAAACACGTGCATCATTGTTGATCTAGACTGGTGAATCAACTGAATGGTGTTGTGCACAACTGCAAGACTAGCACCAATCAGTGGTTGAAGGGAAGTGCTGTATCTGCACCTGCTTCTGAGAGGATATGTAGACACGTTTTAAAACCCAAGATGTTGTAACACACTGCAAAGTGTAGGAAATGGATGCATGTTGGTTTTATTTATTTTTTTCTTTTTCCAAGATCAGCATAATTTTAAAATGTGGAGTCACTTTCATGCTAATTCTGATATGATATCTTAAAGGAACATTGAATGTTACATGGGGCTGCTGCATCAGAGTATTCCCATACTTGTAATATTCTGGATTAGTCGCAGAACCTAATCAATTTTCCTCTAAATTTAGTCATCATTAATTGTTTACACTAAAACAGTGTGGGCAAAAGAATTTACCAGACCAGATTTCTTTCTATTACTTTAAATTCTTATCCGCATTGAGTAAGATGATGAGTAAGATAGAATCTGATTCAGACTTTACTAGACAGCCATATACAGCCAATATTTCAACATTTGCCCATTTAATACCCAGATACTGGATTGTCTGAGAATGTGACTGTCATCTTAATTATCTGTTGCTTCCCTCTGGCAGCATTGTTAATATATTTTGGGTCATTATCAGATGAAATACTCCGAAGTGATAAAAGAAACTGTCTTTGTGGCATTTAGAGTCACATACCCTAAATTTTTAATTGCTTGAGACTGTGTGCTCCTATTCTTCATTTGCTTTAAGCTACATACTCTGACTTGGATACTTTTCTAATAAACTGAAGAGTATACCCATTTTTGCTCTGAACAAAAAGGTGAAAAATTAATGGGGTGATGACAGAATGCCTATAAAAAAGAGGAAAAAATATAAATAAATAAATAAGAGGAAGAAAAACTTCGTCGTGGGATAAAGCTGGACTCTTTCAGATTATTTTAGTGAAATATCTACAACTGGTTGTAACACTGACAAGAAGGCGGAAAGATGTCAAGTATACATTGCTGGAGCCAGTGAAATATTCTCATTGTTCCAGACTACTTCTCTTGAGAAAGAAAATATTGAGGATGTTTTTGTGGAAGGGTAATGAGTTCTTGTGGCTTCACCCAGCTGCTTTCTGGTTGCTGAATGAAGGATCATTTTGCTATCTGAAGAGTAGTGAATTTCATTTATCTCTGTACTACCAGTTCCAGATCTGTTACCAGCACAAACATGGGATAACTTGCAGCATCACCATCTGTTTTCTGGAAGCTCTGCTGCTTTGTGGCAGTGAGAAGAAAGAGCAGAGGTTTCTTGGGTGGTATAAGGTCCCATCCCGCTTCGGCCAGACTAGGGTAAGTGAACTGAATTCTCTGCGCAATAAGAAGGAGTGACACCACGCTATCAGGACCCATTTGGCGTAATAAAGTTTTACTTCCATGATTATAAAGAAGTGTATAATTTTTAGGTAGTGTCTTAGCAAGAGAAAATATAATACTAAACAGGAAATGGGAAAAGGGAAATAAAAGGATAGAAAGGAAGAGAGAGATATTAGCCCGCCTGGCTCGGCAGGATGAGGGTAGCCCTTCCCTCTTGTTGGAATGAGGGTAAATTAATCCTGCCCTACTCGGTGGGATTGCTGACTAAGAGACAAAGAAAGATGAATAAAAAGAGAGAGTGTCCTGCTCAGGGGAAGAGAAAGATAAATATTGCCAATCCTGGGGTCCAACATCAGACGCTACTGATGGGTGGTGCCTGAATCCAGCAACTGGTGCGGCCAGAGGGGAGGTTCTGATGAAGAGAAAACCCTGGAGACAAAAGTGAGTCGCTGTTTATTGGCTTCAGTTCCATGTTTTTGGAAACCCATTCCTGCCCCAACTCCTGGACTGGCTGGTTACTTTCTCCAGTTGTCAGGTGTCAGGGGCCTTCTATCACCCCATCTCCAGGTTCAGGCTGAGGCATTGCCCAGTCAGGAACAGTCTCCAGGGGTGTTGTTGCTAGGTAGCTAAGGGCTCGGCCCTTACAGATGGGCATAAGTGCTGGGAAGACAACTCTCTGCCATGGAATTAGGGCTGAAAGAGAATGCAGAGAGAGAAAAAGGCTCAGGTTTTTTTAAGAGCTGGTGACTGTCCTTAGCTATGAATTTCTTAGCTCTAAAATGAAAGAGTTGTGTTTATTCTCCTTCAGGGCTCATGAATCTTGCATTCTTGACTACCAATGACAGAGCTTCAACATGAGGTGAAAAGGGTATCCCCATTTTCTTTTCTCCTTCTTATTTCTTCCCTCCTCCCCTATGCTTCTGTGATGATCAGGGGACACTCCTGGGAAAACAGTGATTTTAGTTTGAAATCATTTAGGTTAAGGATACTGAACTCCAATTTCCCAAGTGATTTCTTTAACCAAGAGTCTGTCATACAAAACATGAACAATGCCTCTCCTTATCACCTTTCTCTGACGGTGTGTTTTAAAGGCAAAGGAGATGAAACGGTGTTTATTAAGTGGCTCAGTAAGCTACAGGCATGCTCAGAGAACAAGTTTCAGACCTTCAGTCCTACTATGTTGGTATTCTTTGGTAACTCGTTAATTCCATCATGAATCAGGTGAAGGCCATGCATCCTCAAGAGGAGACAAGAACAGTTCTAGGCATATGCAAAAATGGAATTTCAGGCAATTAGGAATGTTTTAGGTTAAACATATTTAGGACAAGACATTTAGCTGTTTGCCTGGCATGGGTGTTTTAAATGGCAATTATTCCATGAGGTGAGCAAACTCTACCTGAATTTTTTCAAAGGAGCCTATATTATTTTTGTTGTTTGCATTTTACCCCAGTTTGTATTATAGGTCCAGAATTACATCTGTCATCTGCCATTCTTAATCTTTTTTGGAACTTATGTCTTTATTTTTATTTATTGGAAATAGTATGCTCCTTTTCCCTTTACTCCTGGTAGTAGTTTTATCCCTCTTTCTGAATCATAGTAGATATAGATTTGGTGTAAGTAAAGTACAAGTCTTTGACTCTATCTTTCTAAATTCCATAGGCTGTATTTTTACTGGCTTGTACCCTTAATGTCTGGCGAGTGTTATCATTAGTACAATATGTCTTCCTAAGTGGAAAAAATACAGAATTAGACTGTAGATGACTCATCTTGTTAATTAGGCCTAACTTGCCACTTTTCTTATTTGTCAAAAAATGAAGTAACAAAAGTGACTGCTAGTATGGCTATAGACCATAAAAAATTTGCGAACCTAACTCTAACAGCTCTTAGGGGACAATTTTACTCATGATAAAATATATGAGACAGTGGGTTCAGTTTCTTTCC
>NW_010427237.1:22086-32135 GCF_000710305.1 Buceros rhinoceros silvestris | reverse complement strand
TTCCCTAATTGTTAATGTAATTGGGGAAAACTTCACTCCAGAAGATGTATAAAGCAGAGCTACTAAGATCAGAGTGGTTAAACCTGATTTTCAGAACCCAGTGTAAAAGAAAGTTGAGTAGGAAAAAGGCCGTATAACTTAAACCAATCAAAAAAGCTGGAGACTAGTCTAAATAAGTCATTCAGATTCTCTCTCACTGTAATAAAGAATTATCTTTTCATGTTGACATGAATTGCTGACTACAAGTGGTTTTTGTTTTTCAGTGTGGTGTTTTATTTCCTATTGACTACCTAGGCATTTTAGACATCAGCGCTAGACTGAATGTCTAACTTCAGGTAAGTCAATTTAGGTGAGACAAATCTCAGGTTGCTTGACTGAGTGGATAAGAAAAGCTTAACAGTATGTAGCTAGAGGTCATTTACAAGATGTCCTGTTACAATTTTGTGGTTGTGAGTCACAAAATATTATTACATTGATTGATCTACCTGACACAGCTGTTGTGAAAATGAGTTACTCTTTGTATGGAGAGAAATAAATCCAAAAGATACAATTCCACCTCTTCTAGTCCAATACGCTTCTGATTGACTCTAGTGGGAGATACAACAGTAAGAAAGTTGCAGAACTAAACTATGTAACATTCTTCTGCAATTTACACTGTGAATAAAAAAGTCCTTCAAAAATTTTGGTAGAGGATATTTGTTTCATTCTATCTGGTTTCATTAGTAGAAAGTGTCAACAGTACCCACAGTAGTTGTGGTACCTTCCTTTCTCCACGAGCCATATTTATCGCCTGAAAATAAACAGATTTCAATAACTGAAAGATAATTATTTGTGTTCCTGTGTTTATATCTGCTCCATTTGCTGAATGCAGGATTTCACAAGTTTTGAAGATTACAAAATGCGCTTGCTAACTAATTTTTTACTCATTGAAGTGAGCAAAGGTGTAACTGTGAGCTCAAGCTAATCTCAAACACAACCTGTTTTAGTGATTCCAGGATGCAACTCACTAGGACAAAATACACTACACGTGTTAAATTATCTGATCTATTTTGTTACAAACTAAGAGTGGGATTTATCCTAGCTAACTCAGATTATCTGAAAATTAAGGTGGATTCAGTTCTAGATTAAGACACTAAAATTTTAGTATCTTAATATGAGCTATGTGTATAAACCACTGTTGGAGCTGATGAATATCTGCATCTCAGTACTGCTGCTAAACCTAGATATGGTCTTGTTTATCTTCCCCGGCTCTTGATCAAGAAGTTTGTAAGCATCCCATCACATTAGTCCCATGGGGATGTCTCTGACAATTTAGAGGATCTTGAATGACACTAGATAGTTATGATCAGGCAATAGAATTGAGTCTCTAGTCAATGGAATCTGAAGTGCTTTTAAACCTCCTAGAGTGTCATGTTTCTATGATCCAAAGCTTAGTTTTAGTACGGCACTATGGCATAATTTTGGCTCATGCATATGAGAAAATTGCCAAACTACAGGAAAAAGCTGTGACAAAACTACATAGACTAGAGCCATGAAAGGTAAAAACAGTGAAACTGCAGACAAGGTAACGCAGTGGTTCAGGGATTGCGCAGGAGTAACAGGTGAGAAAAATCTGAAAGGAGTAGTGTCTTCTTTTCTGCTCCAAATACTTCAGTCCCCCAATAAATGCCAATAGGTTTTTATATCTAGGTTTTGTATTACAGAAAATAATTTTAAAAACTCCCCCCCCCCCAAAAAAAACCCCCCAAACAAACAAACCCCAAAACACAAAGATACAATTGTAAAATACAGACGGACACCCTGCCACCCACCACTGGAAAGCAGGATAATTGTGGTAGCTATTATTAAAGCCATTGTGAGAAATTTTTAATGTAAAACTGAAGCAAGCCTGGGTTCTGAAGTCTTTCAAAATGGTCATTCACTAGTGTATTCTGGACACCTCATTTTCAGTCAGAAGACAAGTGTTTCCTCAAGGTATATACAGGGGAACAAAGAGACAGTGGACTGATGGTAAAATAAAATATGTGAAACCATTTTCAGATACAGAGGAAAGAACAGGTTATCTGGGCTTGAACTCCCTCCTCCAGTTGTGCCATGAAACTAAAACTTCTGCACTTCATTTTATAACACTTGAACATAGTCAGAAAAAGAATTGAAAGAAGCTTTTTTAACTGTAGGTATATGGAAAGAAAAAAACATCAGGAATTCAACCCAAAGAGTGTGTCAAATTACATGAAAAATATTCTACCCTCTTTCAAGGCCTATCCTAAATAATTTGAGAACAGAGATGACATTTAAAAGCAGAAGGGAAGGTGGACAGGAAGATCAGAGCAGAAAAGATGAATTTCTTGCGCTGCAATATAACACCATCATTTTTCTTAATTATTCCTGACATTTCACCTATTATTCTGTGAGCTCCCTCAGAGCATAGAGGGGAAAATTGCCAGTTGCTTTTCAGAATAAAATGTGAAGAGGTACTTGCTGTCGGCTTTTATGGCTGGAGTCTGCCCTTTGGTACACAGAATCATAGCACCACCTATCTGGTAAAATTAGCTGTTATGTTTGCAGGTGTGCAGCCCAGGGCAGATTATACAAAGTGGTGTATGTGGAGTGTATTTGTGTAGAAAAAAGCCACTGGAGTGAACTTAATTCTATGTTAAAAGAGGAATACTGAAGATATGATGAAGAAAGGAATACTTAAGTATTGTATAAACTGTCTAAGAACATTTGTTGAAATTTGTTGGCCAAAATAAATAGTACTTGTCTGTATAGGGCATTTAAATCCAATATGTTCTCTGAAACCTAGGACCAATGTTATAGAGTAATATCTATTTATCATAATGAACGAAACGTTAATTTCCTCAGCTCCTCTAGGGTGTTGCTGTAAAACAGGGATTAAGAATTGTTCATCAGAACCTATGTGAAAAGGACGTACAGTTTATGCTAAGAAACCTACAGTATCCATAGTAATACAGAAAACAGAGCAAAAAACTCAATTAAACCACTGATGGTATAAAATTTTATCTTCTTAATAAGGACGCCTTCATTTCACTGAGGTTTTTTATTTAATTTCTATACTTCCGTGAATCATGAAGCATAGGTAAGAAATAAATTGCTAGCCCACAAAACTACACCAGTCAAGACAATCACTATTCCTAAAAAAAAAAACCCCAAAAACCCAAAAAAAACAAAAGCCATTAAAAAATTCTGTCTTAATAAGGATTATACAAATAAAAGTATATGCTTGGGAATTAGTAAACAGAAGTCAAAGCAAATAATTTCACAAGGCAAAGCACATATTATTCTAGAAGGCCATCATCCATGTCAGAATGTATTTATCTATTTATTTATTTATTTAAGGTAATACTGATGTCTTCATGGAAGTACAGTCTCCAAATGAAAACCTATTTTATCCACATGAAGCTTCTTGAAGGTTTGATATGTTCTGCAGTTATGCAGCTCTTCCCTAAATCTTTCCATTCCCATGAATCTAAACTACATTAACTGAAATCTATAGAATCTCAGTGTCTCCTCTCTAGTAAAATTCATCATGGGAAAGAAAATCAAGAAAATCTTCCATTTCAATGCACTATGGACGGTCAGTCCTCTAGTATGTTTTTGGTCCCTGTTCTCATCAATTCTGCCTTCCTCTCCAGTAGTAGGAATTCTTCTGATCTTTAGTAGTCCTATTAACCAGTGCTTAAAGAAAAAAAAAATCACAGTTGTCACTGCCTGCTGGATATTAATATATTTAAGAAGGAATTCGTGTGAAGTAATAAGCAAAAAGAAGCCTCCCACAGTTGTGAAGGGTCACAGGGAGTGATAGATAACAGCTCATTTTCCACAAAAAGAAATGCCCCAGATGAGCAGTCAGGTCTAGAACCCTACCCTTTGTTGCCTGCCTTCCTCCTCTTTCCCAGGAGGATGTGGTTACTTACTGTCACACTTACTCAGACTTTTGCACCTTAAGTAGGGCTATAGTTAACAGCGTGTACAGTGTTAACAACATCTTTAAGCCAGGGTATGGGTAAAGAAGTTCTGGCACAACATCAACCAACAGCATGCTGCACACACCTTGTAGTGTCAAAGGGCCTGGGATGCCCTGAATGAATGTTAAGTGCCTGATTTGAGCATACAGCTGAGGATACAACACAGTGAGTGCTCCCTGGCATGTCTTTATTAGATGCCTCCAAGGAACGACCTATAAAATTGTGGATACACAGCCATGGATTTTCATGTCATTTACTTTGCTGTAGCTCCTAGGAAAAAAAAGGTCCTTTAATTTTTCTTGTTATTCTCCAGAAACTAGTATAAACAACTTAGAGTTAATAAATGAAATATTGATTTGCAGATGGAAATTTTATTATTAAAGGGTTTATTAGTTGTTATTACCATCATCATTATTATTGTTGCAGCAATTGTAACTTCAGAAAACTGAAAATAGCTAATGCAACTATGTCTTAGGAAAAATACAGAAGAAATGTTATTTATTGACTGGTTTGTGGACCAAATAAACTCTTGGAATTCAATAAAATTATGGTGAAAAGTTATTGGTAGGTATTTTCTACCTATTAAGAACAGAAGTAGCCAATATTTTACCAGGCCTAAAGATCCTGGTAGGTATTTTCTACCTATTAAGAACAGAACATAGCCAATATTTTACCAGGCCTAAAGATCTCTTTACTCTGCTTTCAGCAAATAAAGTGCAGGTAAGAATTTGTGGCAGGTCAGGCATGAAAGCTCTCTCAGATTCTGACAATTTATAGCCCAGGGACTTTTTGAGCCAGAAGCTATTTCTTCATAATTGGTACTATTGTCTTTTGAAGGAATGTTAATTTTTAGCACATGATCTTGCAGAAAGGAATTCCATACCTATTACACATTGGTTTATTATTTTTATTAAGTTCTTTTGTAGTAAAAATAATTTTGAAGCTGGAGTGAACAAAACACCTGAGTAATGTATTTAAGGTATCTACTTTTAGATGAGATGAACAGAACTGTAGATTACCAGTACCTCTCTGTTGATCTAGTGGTTAGCTTAGATAACTGTATTGTAGACACGTAAAATTCAGTCTTAAGATTCTATGCTTTCTCTCTGTGTAAATTAGACATTAATAATAATAATAGCCTGAATCACAATGGTTAATGCAAAGATATCCTGAAAGAATTATTAAACTTCAAATTTTGGTATTAAGGAGTCTGTGAGTCTTAGAAATTCAGAAGAGGCATTCATGGGAGGCAGAGTATTCAATTTCTTCCTGTTATATTTTACATCTCTCAACTGAAGCATTCAGGACTTACAGTTTCTTCTTCTGAAGCAGATGGTCCCAGGGCTGGGCCTCCTGTTGAGATTCTTATTAACTGGATGTCCTTTGGTCATGACTCTTTTCCTCACATGTTATGAAAATCTGGACTTGTTTAATTTACTTGTGCCTGTTTGTTTCCCACTATTAAAGGAAAAGAGTGATATTCCATACCCACATTAAATCTAAAATTTGATCAATGCACATGAAGTGCTTCTGTTTTACTCTCTAGAATGTATTAACTGAAGTTGTCCTCAAACCACAGCCATTTAAAAATTAATTAGTTTGAGGGAATATATTTTTATGTGAATAACTTAATAAAAAAATTGCACCTATTCAAGCCTAAATCACCAGTAATTAATGCGTGGCTATAAAATAATCAGTTCTCGGAGTCATTTGGGGGGGTTAGTACTTAATGAGCTGCATGTATTCTTGATGTTTAGAAAGAGGTAAATAAAGAAGGTTCCAACCATTACATGACACCTTGATGGGCTGTTCTGTTCTTCTGAGAGAGGCATGTGTGTGCATATGGAGAATGCTAATGGCTACTGCAGGTGAAAAATGTTGGCTGATCAAGTCTACAGCAATGTCCGACAAGATTTCCTCTCTCTCCCTCTAAGCTGTTACCTCATCTAGAATACAAAGGAAAATAATCCAACGTGGATTTCTTTGTCATTTTCAAATAGACTGACTCTATCTCTTTCTCCACTGGGATGGAGTCTCTCCATGCTGCGAACTGATGTATTTTAGGTATATCAGATATGAGTAAGTTTGCTAGAGAAGAGTTCATTCTTACTTTAGAACCATGGGTCAACATTTCAACTTTTCTTGTAAAAATTACCTACTGAGCTTTTACACACATGTCTAGGGTCACACAATGGAGGTTGGATTCAGGGCCTCAACTGGTAATTTCCTGCCAGATTAAACAAGCTGTAATACCTAAAAAAGAAGGAATTTTATACTGCTGAAGATATATGTGCACTCTGTGAAATGAGAAAATTAAAGCAATTACAAAAGCTTGTCCTTGATGTCCTTCAACAGAAAAAAATCTGACATAAATATTTAACAAAAGCATGACACAGAAAATTCACACTTTCCATTTAATATGTTTTTTATATTTTATTAATTTTTAAATTATTGGATGTCTACATTTTTTTATAGCAAATCCTTATAACTTGAGGGGGTTTTGCCTCAGGCAAAGCTCTGCTGTTTGATTTATCTTCTGCACTTGCCTTGCTTTAATACTATGAACTATTTTTCAGAGAAGTGCAAAGCTGTGTTTGACCCCACAGGGAAAAAGTTTTCTTTTTTAAGAAATGCGTACAAAGTACTTAATGTTATGTCACTTAGTTTTACTGTATATTATTTTTTCAGTGACTACAGTTAACTTTCTGAATCTCCAGATGCCAACATTTTAATAAAAACAAGACATTTTCAACAAAATGTCAGTAGCAAAGTGATCAAAGTACTATGGGAGCAGTTTGACAACAGTTTGAGCTTTGAATTTCCTATTCACTTTCCAAAACATTCACTTAAAAAGCATTTATTGAAGCTGAACTGCCTTCATCAGCCTGATCAGAGCTCCATAAAGAGCATGCATGATTCAACTGCCTTTCCAAGTTTTTTAAAAAATATAACTTTGATATATGCCTCACAAGTACAGCACAATAGTTTTCATGCTCACGTTTGTTAAGATTTAGTGCAGCCATTAAAGAACAGAAGGGCTCTTTGGTGACAATTCTCAGACATACCAAATATCCCAAAGCACAACCTTCTACAAATCAGAGATTAAGGCACTGACAAAAATTTCCACTTGATTGCAGTTTTTCCCCTTAAACTTGTACTAGGAGTGACTATCTTTTCGATCAAATCTCTGAGGGAGGTGATTTTTTTTTTTATTCTCTGAAAAAAATATCAACTGAGAGATAAGAAGTGACATTTTATGTGCCTTGTCCAGCAGTTGGTCAATTTATTTAAAAAACTTTGTGTGTGCCTGACCTATACATGAAGTTCGTGGCATGTCTCTCGACAAGTATTGATCGCTTTAAGACTTTACTGTTTGCTTACTGCAATGTAGCTAATAATCTCTTTTTATTTAGCTTTGTGGCTTTGAATTCTTATTATGACCCAGCTCATTTCTCTGGGACATTCTTACTTCAGCTGTGTAAATGGGCTATGGAAATGAAGCCTACTACAGCACCTTCCCTGGGCAAATAGCCTTTGTTTTCTATCAGTTCACACTGCAAGTGGTTTGCACGCAGATAGACACATTTGGAAGCAGCAGATGTCATCAATCTTTATGACTTTCTGATACACACCATTTCACCTCTGCCTCTTGCAAGGGATGGCTGAGCAATCATGCTATATTCTCTTTGAATGACGTAAAAGTTTCTTGTTCAGCCCACCTCAGCATTTTATGGTCGTTGCTGAGTATACACGAAAGATGAGGCTTTCAACAAGTCTCTACCTGGTGTCTTTCAGATGGCATTCCAATCTGCCAGACCTTCTTTTCTCTAAACACTTATGTTATACTGTCATACTTTTCATTGCTTCTTACTTCAGTATGAAAAGACTGATTATATTCTATTTTCTTAATGCACCCACACTATTTTTGTACAGACTTAAAATGTTAACAGAGACATTTTTCTTAGGGTCACTGGCAGATCTTGTATGGAACTATGAAAAGCCAGTAAAATGAAAAGAAAAATCTCATATTTTAGGGTATTTATATAGCTCACCAGAGAAATAGGATGATCTGCAATAGAGGATTTAGAGCCTGCCTTGTTCATAACTGGATATATTACCTTCATAAGGTGTTACAAGACAGAGTTTCTGAAGCTGTGTTTATGCCACTCAGTTTGGAATGTAACGGTTCATTTTACATGGATTTCAAATGTAATGAACTGAACAATGATATTTCAGTCTTCTATTCAGTATTAATTATACAGAGGTGTCTGCAACAGATCTTTCAACTAAATCTTAAGATCTATGGGTGCTTTTAAATATCTGTTTGGACCAGAGTGTGTGGGGGGAAAATATAAGAGATGTTAATTTGAAATTCATCAATCATTATTGCAACACCCAGCTGCATCAGCCAGAAGTACAAACTAATTTGTCAGATTAAAAAAAGGAAAAAAAAAATCCATAATCTACAATGAGAACAGAGCAAAAACTACATGGTCAATAAAATCCTGCTCAGCTTCCCTCTAATTCTCTGTCTGTCTATATTACAGGCAGTCTGGGTCTCTTTACTTTAAATTTCTTAAATTTTTGCTGCTATCTCTTCATGCATGCCTTAAACTGTGACAGTCGTATCACAGATCAGCAGTTCAGAGATTACGTCATACTGAAGCTCAATCAAAACACAAAGCAAGAAATTCCTTTTCCAAAATACCACCATGTTTTATATGAAAATATTTTTCACCATTAACTTTACATAGTGACATAAGTGGATTGCTAGCAAATATTTTTGGATGTTATTTTCATTAAACTAAGCTGGAAGAAATAGTGCTCTCTTTTTCTGTAAGAATGAGGCAGTTAAAGTGCTGACCAGATGGTAGAAGGGGCAAATTCATTTCTTTCCTTCACCTAAAATTATTCAAAATCACATCCCACATGGGAATAGCCTAACCATCTGGCTATATCTATTTTATCTGACTAAAGAGTGGTTAGGAAATCCTACTGGGAAAGGAAAAGTCTTGAACTGCGGTTCCTGTTCTAAATAGTTATTCTGAAATTTACTATCAAAAAGGTCGAACATTTCTGAAACAGGTACCATATTTTGTATCTCTCCTGTTTCAGGTGACAGACATCCTAGTCTCTCCCACACAAAATTATTGCTCTATTTTAGTGAAACTTGTATTCATTTTTGCAAAGTTGCATAACTTCAGCAAGAGAGTAAGAAGATGATAACCACACAGTGAGGTCTGTAATCTTCTGGCGAGAAAACTCTTCTGGAGGAAAGGAATTGAATCTGACTCTGTCCATATATGCCAATATTTGAACAGTATGGCAATTGGTGAAAACTAGATTGTCCTTCTCAGTTTTGAACATGTTGGTTTTTTTTTTAAAAAAGTACCAATGGAAAGCAATAAGTCGAGGAGTTCCCCTCCCTCAGCAGGTATTTTGGAAAGCTCTCAAAGGTCTTAGCAGCTGAGGATTGAGTTGCTAAAATCTGGCAAGAAAAAAGAGTCTGTAATCCTGCAGAATATACCAAAAAGCCGGTCTGTGCTATCCAAGAAACTATGCCTGGGGAAATATCTGAAGACATTATTGAAGTCAAAAACTATGCAAGAGAGCATGTTGACAATTAGATATCATAGATAACCAGGCATATGGGCTAGAGCTCGTGTTGTGACCCTGATAAATTTACTAGCACTGTTCACAGAACAGTAGGGGTTGGAAGGGACTTCTGGGGATCATTTCGTCCAACCCCTCTGCCAAAGCAGGTTTTGGAAGTCTCCAAAGGAGACTTTTATCTGTTCTGGCAACTCCAGGTTCTAGTTAAGTGCAAGAGTAATTTGGAAAGTCTTCTAGTAGTGCTTCTTCCGTAATGTCTCTCTCCAACATTTTAATTTGTTTCTCTTTCTTTCTTTCTTTCTTTCTTTCTTTCTTTCTTTCTTTCTTTCTTTCTTTCTTTCTTTCTTTCTTTCTCTCTGTCTTTCTTTCTTTCTTTCTTTCTTTCTCTCTGTCTTTCTTTCTTTCTTTCTTTCTTTCTCTCTGTCTTTCTTTCTTTCTTTCTTTCTT
>NW_010427237.1:21419-21896 GCF_000710305.1 Buceros rhinoceros silvestris | reverse complement strand
CTGCTGAACTCACATTTCAACTCTTTGAGAATGGAAACACAGACTTTCCTACTTGGCTACCCTCTATCATAAAGCTTGAGGAACTCACATATCAGAGATTACTGACCTTTTGTCAAATACAGTTGAAATTGATTGTCTTCAGAATCATTTTGGGATAACAGACAAACAGGAATAACACACACACACATAAACTTCATTAATGTAAACATATTTTGACTAGGAAATAAGGACAAAATTAAAAAAATATACGAAAATTAGGGTGCTTTTTTTAAGGAGCAACCCCATCTTCTCATTAGATCCTTATATCACACCGCATGCTGACTGACTCTGTCTGACACCTGGCTATTTCTTTCTTGATGCCTGATGCTTAACTTCTAGCTCCTGCTGCCTTTCATGTGAGTTGAAGTTTGATAACCTGTCACCTGAAAATCCTGACTCCTAGAATGTTGATACAGAGCATTCTTTTTAAAGGTAGGA
>NW_010427237.1:10094-21297 GCF_000710305.1 Buceros rhinoceros silvestris | reverse complement strand
GCTTAGAATTCTTTTGACTAGAAATAAAACTAGCAAATTGAAGAGTTAACTGTTTCCACAGCAAAGGAGTATAAATTTCTCCTGGCTATTTGAAAAATACACTCTAATTTACTTTTTTATACAGTATTTCAACATAATAGAATTAAAATTCAGGATACTTGCACTACAATTCTAACAGAAAAAACCCGAACAACTATTATAAATATTAAACTTGGAGAGGACTGTAAATGAAAGCAGAATTTTAAGCTTTACTCGTATGATCAACACTGTTAGCGATAGTAATGCTGCAACAGAGAAAAATCTTAATAATACGATGTAGATTCTTGCTTTTGGTTTGATTGGTTTTTGTTTTTCTGTTTTGGGGTTTTTTTTAGTGAATTGACATAGTAAGAAAGAATTCACAGTGACAAATAATACACAGAGGAAAGAAAGCCCTTGTTTACTTGCTAATTTTTCCCGGTGAAGCCTATTTTTTACCTCTAGAATGACAAAAACCACAGAGTTATGCTCCTTAGCTTGCTAAGGTGTTCTTGTGCCTTGGTCATATGAAGTGTTGTGATGCATAAACCTGAACACAGTTAAGACTGAGAAATTATTTTTCGTTTCGCTCTGTTTCCTGAGGCAGCTGTTAGAGTTGGCATTCTCAAACACGCCTGACACATGCACTCTGAAAATGTGTGGCCATCTCCAAATTTATGCAGATGTCCAGAAGCTAGAGTTGTGATTGAGACATGGATAATGAAAGTTTAGTTCCATGATCCCCTGAATGTATGAAGTTCAAATCCTCATTTCCCACTTCCATTTGAAACACATTAACCTTTAGGATATTCTCCTCTGTTGCAAAAGGTCGCTCTGTACCTCTGTTACTGAAACCATATTTCAGTTCAGAAGATTCATTTGGTGAGAAAAATATACAGAAATCAGTGTACACTATTAATCTGGTAGATTAACAGGATAGCAGTGTTACTAGGAATGTGTCTTTTGTATAATATAATAATATTTAAAGTGGATGACATCAAATTACCTACAGATGCCTTACCCATAATAATGCTCTCTCTTTCTGCATGAATGGTTTGTTTATGAATAACAGCACATCTTCATCAAGTAGTCTGGATATTATGGTCCAATTTGGAATACAGATTTGTGTCCCTTTCAGCAAAATGTATTTGACTTTATAAATAAATCATGAAACTCTTTATTTAACTTTTGTTAAAGAATGAAGCATTTGTCCCCTCTCTGAAAGGCTATAGCTAATTCCCTTCAAAAGAAGGAGTGGAAAAAGGCCCCAAGGCATGATTGAGGCTAAAAGCATGAAGCATGTTTCAAGATAC
The DNA here is from genome assembly GCF_000710305.1 of Buceros rhinoceros silvestris. Taxonomy (NCBI): domain Eukaryota; kingdom Metazoa; phylum Chordata; class Aves; order Bucerotiformes; family Bucerotidae; genus Buceros; species Buceros rhinoceros. The sequence continues at coordinate 19,966 of NW_010427237.1, read as the reverse complement.
ACCCTGCACTTAATATTTCCTATTCATCACCATAGAGTATTGTCGCAAATGGTCGGGACGGACAGTGAGACAGCTTGTGTGCACACAAAGCCTTTATTGAAAAGAAAGTGCTAAAGAAAGTGCTAAAAGAAAAGTGTGCAGTTTCTCTCTTATCACATTTCTTTATACTTTTCCTGTACAGTGTTTCCTTTACGTGCCCTCCCTGGATTGCAAGTCCCCTATCTTCCAATCCCCTACTGACCCAGCCTCTCAGTCTCCTCCTAAACGACACACCTCCTGCTGCTGACTGACAGACCTGCAGGGGTCCGCCCACAGAGTATGTCTTGGATGGATCATAACCTAAGATGTCTTTTTCTGTGTTTATATTAGTAAATTAAACAGTTTATGTGCTCTGTAACTTTAGTCTTTTTTTTTCTTTTTTTTTTTTTTACGGCCTTTGGCAATTCGACTTGAGTCAATTAGCACTCTCCCAAATCCATAGTTCAGAAGTTATCACATACTAGAGATAATATTAATCATAATTTTGGGTCTGTTTTCCTTTTTTGGAGTATGAAAGAATTTAATGATATGGACCCAAGGACTCTAACATGTGTCAGCCTCAGTGTCAGCCATTGGTTCTGGACACATTTAATTCACTAGTATAGATGTATCTTACATCTACCAATAACTGTACGGTACGCAGATTTCTATTTCCACTGCTTCACCTGTCAGGTCCTAAGCAAATCTTTGCCTGTGATCTTCTTTGGATTTGATCCTAAGAAACTTGCCCAAATTTACCCAAGATGTCCATTTGTAGATAAGTGAAGACAGGTTAGACTAAGATAAACTACTTTTCAATGCAGAAATCATCTGCCTTTCTGGGGGTTTTTTTTTAGCAAAAGATTTGCAGGAGAAGACAGATTTCACTTAGTGGATGGAAGTTGAAAATTATTTCATAGTAAAGAAACTAATATAAAAAAATAACAATGTAAAATTGTCTGAAAGTAGAAAAGGAAGCTTTCAGAAGGTGAAGAACAAGTGAAGGTTCCGAGCAGATTTAAGAAAAAAATTGGTAATCAGACATGGAGTAATGCTATTCAGAATTTGAAGAAGACTATAAATGAATGTTATAAGAAGATAATGAAAAGTTTACGGGATAGCAAGTCAAACTGCGTTGCAGAACAGTATTTACATTTAACTTCGATACTTAAAAAAAAAAAAAATTAACAAAGGATGGTGGAGAGGCTGTATGGGAGGAGGCTAAAGCTGTCAAGACAACATAGCAAATACACAGACCAGAATACTGGCTGGGAAAAAATAGAACATGAGAGGTATTTTACACTGAAGAATGAGTGACAAAACTTTGACAGAGCCAGCTGAATAGGTCTTGAATTCGAGCTCCAATAAACAAGAGCTAATATCAATGTGCTTTCCTTAAGACAAAAGTCTTCCATGCATGGTGGTAGTGTCAGTCAGTTCTGTCAGTCCCTCTGCGTGTATATGTGTATGTCAATCACCTAGTCAACAAATGCAAATTTATCGTTCTGAAAGGAAAGTATTGGATTTTAAATCTCTCTTTCTTATGTATATACACAAAAACATGTATATATAGTCATTCCGTAAAGCTCTTCTATCACAGAAACAATTTTTCTTGATATGCTTTTTTCAGTATAAAAAAGAAAGAAGTCTGAGATTTTGGCAACCCCAGACTACAAAAACAAATTATCCAGTTAGTTTAGTTCCCAATCTATTTGGTGCCGATTTAATTTTCATAGTGTCATGTTTATTGCAAAACTTGAATTCTGTTTACTGCTTCTTATTTGTTGTTTTTTTGTTTTGTTTTGCTTTTTATTAGGTGCAGATTGTTTTCTCTCATGGAATTAAAGGGAAAAGAACCAAAACCACCACCAGTGTATGATCGAAATATTTGCATGTAATTCTATGTTGTTGAAATACATGAATTCTACCTTTCTGTTTAGAACGGTGGTCTTCACTTGCATGCTTCTGTTGTCTGAGCTACTTCTTATAGGTGGAAGATTTTCCCATTATTCCCATGATTCTGTTCTGCACTTCACCAAAAGAGACTGCATACATAGCTCAGGATCCCGTTCTGTCACTAGCTAAACAAATACACAATACTCGGTTCCTGCTTTAGCAATTGTAAGCAATGCATAAAGGTCCAAAGGGGTCCCCAACACAGAGCAAAGGGGCCAAGAAAATATGAGAAATTCTGGTTCAACTTAAAGATATAGTCAGGGCCTTTCACTGCATAAGTTCTATACCATTTCATCTAGGCCTTACAGTAAGGTTTAATGAAAGGTGTAAAGAATTACAATGGATTGGCTTTGTGACTCTTCATGGGGAATCCTATATAGAGCCAGAGGTACATAGAATCAGTCCTGAAAGTACTTATTTGAAAAATTAGGGAATGGATGGAAAAGTAGTCGTTTTATTTTGTGTGGAGAAGTGGTGATTTCAGAGAACCAATAAATTGAAGGGAGAAATATACAGACGTGGAGGAGAAAGACATTCCAAGAGAGAGCTGCAAAGAAAACAGTGACATAATGTAACTTCTGTCCAGTAGTTTTGTCATCACAGATTTGAATTCCTTTCAAGCCTTTGGTCAGGTCTTATTTGGAATCAGTGTGCTAATCTCATTTTTTTTTTTTTTTCTACAGTCTAAAATCCTCATACAAAAACACTAGAAAATATGCTTTCTGATGCATAGCCAGCTGTTATTTCTCTTCATTCAAAACCATAAATTGCTTGATTTAACAAATAATATATTTGAGGGAGAGAAGGAAAATGTGAGAAAGTATGCAAGCGGTATAACATACACTTCCTAACTGCTAACTATTGAATGGTTCTTTTTTATAATAAGGCAGCTTCTAAGTCAGCTGGTTCTGCAGTATCCTGTACCTCACACTTGGGATTGCCCACTCTTGCTCGTTAGTAAAGCTCTACTGCTGACCTTTTGATGATGTGCCCTACTTTGCTCTTAGTGACAATCGCTCACTGCTCCTTGTTATGCTACCTGCCCACCATTTTTCTCCAATCCTTGCTCTGCTAGCAGTTTTACTAGCCATTCCCAGTGTTCATAAATTCTTAACAAGAATTTGGGAAGCACTGAAAATAAAGAGTCTTGTAACCTACAAGTGATTCTTAAACAGATTTTTTTTCTCAATTTACTGATACCTCTTCAACCTGTTATCTTTCAGAAAACAGTTTCCTACCAAGACTCCTTTTTCCAACTACAGAAAGTTATTGTTTGCATACCTTTAATTGGCCATCATTCCTGTGCGCTCTTACAATCAGAAATGTCTCTTTACAGTATGGTAATAGCAGAAATAGTTTCCAAACATATAGAAATAATATATGCAAACAAATAAGCTGCAGTCTGCCCGTTGGATCATCTTATTGGTCTCCTTTCTTTCCACTAGATGTCAATAGAGTGCTCTTCCTTTTCAGAATCCCTTATCACTTGAAAATTTGGAATAAAGAACAGCAGGGGTTTGGTTTTTGCTTTAGACCTTAACCACAAAGCTTACATCCCCATATATCCCTGAAAGGGTATACTGAAGAGAATAAGGAATAAAAGGTCTGTTGCTAAGTTAAAGACTGATTTTTGTTTACTGAATCAAGATTAGGCTCTGTGGATGTTGAATTGAAATAAAATTTCTTTTAAATAGGACCCTGAGAAATCAATTGCAACTAGCAGTTAATGACCAATTTGTGAACAGCTTGAGGGATAGCCAAGGGCAGTTAAAACTCCAGCAAATTAGTTGTTAACTGTGCTAATGAATGATATTACAGGGATTATTGCTATTATAAACTGTAATCAATCAGGTTTACCATTGTGTCTAAGAAAAAGTTTGCAAGTAACGATATTTTATGGGTGCAGGTCTGCGCTTCCAATTTTCATTAATATGATAATCTGAGTATTCCGTGACGCTAAATCCTACTTTTGGTTCCCAGGCAGATATAAGCATGCATATCACACATAAAAATAATAATAAGTACTTCATAATAAAATGTGGTCTTATGACATGATAAGTACTTCAGCCGATGCATTAGGAAACTTGTATGATTTATAGGAAGATCATACAAGTAAAGAGGACTATCTGTGGCTGGATTCATTGTTGTATTCTTCCTAGTGATGCAAAGTTGTAAATTAAAGTAATTCATGGCTGTTCTGTTAATTCAGTTCTGAAAATTACACTGCATGTGTAGCTCCTGTTTACATAGTGCTGTGTTGAATTCTGCATCTCCTGCTCTCAAGTGCACACATCCCCTCCCAGTCGCAGCTGATGCATTGGTTAGTTCATCCTATCAACTGTTGCTTTAACAGCTAGGTCTGCTGCATGGCTTCTAGAGGAAGGAAATGTAACATTCATGGGTTTGGCCTTTTTAGTTTGTTTGTTTTGAATGTGAACCTTAACAGAAACCTCTTATCGGTGGCTTGCAGTATCAATGCGTGCGTGCAAGAAATATGGACAGTAGACTAGAGGTACCAACAGAATTAGTACAGATTGACATTTTGAAATGTATTTGTATTTTCAAGTAGGTTGTTACTTCTTTTGCTTTGGGTCCTAGCATCCTATTGGCTCCCGTTAGGTGTGTAGTGTTAGCGTGAGTCTCCAGTGTTGCAATTAAGGAAGATGGATGCAGGCAAAAAGAATATTGATACAGTATACCATCCCCTTCATATATCACGGAAGTGAGCTGGATGCCTTGTTTGGACACCCTCTCTCACTGAGAGCCTACATATTTCAGACCTAGGTGTTGCCTGTGATTCTGAAGCCAAACAAAAGTGATTCAGGGACTGAACCTTGGGCCCAAAGCCTAGAGATACAAACTGGCTTACTCTCATAGCTTCAGAAATAATACGAGTGGTGTGTTCTTCAGTGTGACTTTTAGGGTAGTTCCCTGTACAGGCAGGGAACGTGAGAGTACAAACCCTTTAAGATGTTGTGGAATACTCTCTGGGAAAGAGGAGGCCACCCCTATGCAGTCATATCCATAGTGCCTTTTGAGAGCAGTTCCTGATCAGTGATGTTGTGCCTAAGTATACTCCTTGAGAAGCCCATATAGCCTGTTCATAGATGAGACACCTAACAATTCTTCAAACTAAGTAATAGAGAGGTACAATCCTTTATATTGCTTCCTGGCTCTCTCTTTATTTATCAATATACATGTAGGTATATTCAGTCTGGCCTTGAACGTGTTCTGGTTCTGCTGATTATGTGGCTGTCCCGGTTTGGGCTAAACTTCCTTGTTTTGAGTTTAGCTTACTTCTGGTTTAAACTAAAATCACAAACACAGATTAAAACTGAAATTTTAACAAATAATGGAAAACAATAGTGTAATTATTGTAAAGATGCTCCTGAAGATTTTTCTTATTGGATTTTAGACCAAACCCATATTAAACAAAGTGATCAGCACTGACACTTTAAATCTCCTACCACTTAAAGTACTTTATGAATTACAAAGTAGACTGGATAATTTTGATCAGTATTAATATTGCTAAACACATGCTTAGAAAATGTCATGCAAACCCTAAATAATGATAACTAAGCCCCAAATGGGGTTGTGTGAGAGTGAGGTTATATAATTTGTTGGCAGACAGTGTTTTTATTTCCTTAGCAGGAAAAATATTGTTTGTGCCCATGGCTCATAAACTGCAGAAAGTTATTATTACCAGATTAAGAATTGAACACTACAAAGATTTTAAATGGTTTAGAACAGGGCAAAGAAAATGGAAGTAACAAGATTTGTGTCAGTCACCAATATCACCATTTCTGAATGTTTTAAAACAGCTATTCATGGCTGGTTTTCCACATATTTCTACATATTTCCTCATACTTTCTCAATGTTTTTAATTATACTGATATCTGGCAGATATCTCTTCAATTTCTTCTGTTATAAAATCTTGCTAAAACTGTCCTTTCATCACTTGCAAGTGCCATAAATCACCTTAATTTCTCCTTATGTTCCTAGTTTGTTCAATGTTCTTCTACACTTCTCCAAGATTTCTTTGTTCTGATAGGGTTAAACAAATTTTCTTGGGTTTTGGATTTTTTTTATATTTTTTTCCTTTTCAAACATTTCAAAGGCTTGAAGAATAATCAGCAGATTGTAACAAGCAAGACCTGCTAAAGAAGTTAGGAATATAAATGATAAACTGAATTTATTATCTACAATGTAGGGTAGAGTTTGGCCATGATCATTTCTTCTTATAGTGGAATATAGCTTTTAATCTTAAAGAAATTATCCATAACCCAATCCCATATCAACTCACTTTTCCCATTAAATGGAGAAATAACAGGAATAGAATCAGCTGTTGAAGTAAGCCAGTGAGCTAGCTCTTAAAACATTTTTTTCTAATAATGAAAAGGGATTTTTCATAGTTTATAATGCACTTATATTAACTTGTAGTTTATATATTATGTAAAGATCATAGTAAGAATTTGGGCCTTAATGGGCAAATAGAGCTTAATACGAATATAACTGAGAGAAATTTTCCGTGCATATAAACTGGAATAAACCCAAACTAAGATATTCTTCCAACGTTATGCCAGTAGCTTTTTACCTGGGCTGAAAGCAGTTTTCCCTATTAATATTATATCTCATAATAATAAAAGGCAGGATATTTAATGAAATAAAAGCCAAAATTAGACTTTTATTTATTTGTGAAGTGAAAAAATATTGCAATGAAACTGCCCTGGAAGATAAACTTGTATTTCTTTGGACTTAAATTAATATACATTGTGTAACTATAGTAGTAGAAACTCACACTTTACTAAAACCTTCTGTTCTAGAAATTAAAGGGGTTTTTATGGGTGAAAAAAGTAAATGTTTTCTTGGAATAGTAGAATACTTATAGTCTGAAAAAAAGTTTTGGTTTTAAATTATCGGTTCTTTCACAACATCTATTGTTATATAAAGAACTTATTTTATTTTAGGGCTATCATTTGATTCAGTGTTCAAAACGTATAAACAGTAGTACCTTCAGTCATGAAACTGGGTGTTGTATTATGGGTTTTTTTCTTTTTTCATTACATTTTTCCTTTGAAGGACTTAACTAACTTTCATTTAAAATTTTAATTGAAAAGTTACCTACACAATAGTTAAAATATACTGAGGACTGTATTCTAAAATAATCCAGAGAATTATTTTTATGTGTATTTCAATAGAATGTGGCAGCGGTCTATTTCTTCCAATAAATAAATTCTGACAATTTTTATCATCCTGAATATCAGACTGCATGGTTTATTTTCAGTGAGAATGATACATTTTGTCCCTTACTTGTCTTTTCAAGGATTTGTTCATTCTTTGTTAATAATAAGGCATACAAATTCAGAGTTAAGTTTTCTAGAAAACTCCTTTGTTACCCAGTGGTTGGACATCTTCCAAATTGTTTTATGTGATACTAATTCAAGCATTCAATATGCTGAAATAATCTCAGCCTTCAAGTTTGTTCAAGTAATTACCTGCAATGTTCTTATTTAAACCACAGAAACAGACCTAAACTTTTTATGACTGGCAGTTAACTTTGCTACATGGAGTATTTGTATGCTTTCTCAAATTATAATTCTATACCTGCGTTTTACTTATGCTTTGAAATTCTTGCTTACTGCTTTTACCCCTTCAATTAAATATTTTAGGGAAAAATAACTAACCAAAATAAAGCCATTTAAATTTGGAAAATTATAGTGATGGGTATAGTCAAATATTCTTATGTAAGAATGATGCTTCTTGTCATCAGAAGAAGAGGTCGGAGGAAGAGAAGATGGGGAAGGTGAAAAGTGAGTGAGGGGGAAGGAGGAATAAGAGTGAAAGTCATAGAGTGAAAGGATGTTAGACTAGTGCCAATTTAACTGAAGTCAAAAGAAAGACATTCATTGATTTCCCATATGTCCTGGTTTCAATATGGCGGGATCAGACCGCATGGTTTTGTCTCTAGCTTCCTCCTTCCCAGAGAGCTGCTGTTTTTCCTGCGCTTCCAGGAAGGAGGACATGCTTTTCCGAATGAATCCATAAAAGGGGCATGTCTAGAGACTCACGGTCATCTTGTTTCCCCTCTTTCTTTACTTACTGTTTTTCTGCCTTGTTCTCTCTGCGGCTTTTGAACATGCCACGCGGAACTTTGAATCTCATGCCCCGGGACTGGAGGAATTTGTTGCTGGGGAGAGAAAGCAATGTCCGTGACTATCTACGATTTTCCCTGAAGCAGTAAAAGACTCCTACTGCAAAATAGGCAGAACCTCTTTCCGTTTCTGCCGGTTCCCGGCGGGGGTGGTGTTTGAACTATTTTGCCATGGCCAGAGATCGATCCAGCTACACGCCCCATTTTCTGCACGGAGAGAACAGGCATTGATGGCGCCGTGAGGGAATTTGCGGTCATTTCCCTGGGACTCCGGCTAATCCCACAATGCAGATGGAGGGGGAGTCTGGAAAAACCTGCCCCTGGCAAAGGAAAGTTCTCTTTAGCTGCTCCGGAGGAAAAAGGACTATCTTCTTCCTTGCATGAATGGTTTGCTTCAGGAGAAAGTTCTTAGATTGAGAACTTTTTGTCAGGTGAACAGAGTGGAGATTCTTCCTTTCTCCCCCCCCTCACTGGCGTGCTGAACCATTGTGGAGGGAAAGTCTCTTTGTAAGTGGTGATATGGTTTTGATTGGGAGATTTTATGTGTAACTGTATTACTTATTAATCTCTCCCTCTATTTCTCTTTCTCCCTTTTCCGGTCCTCTGTAACTTTGAAAATGATTTTATTTTGGGGGTGTTGTATTATTAAACCTTTTCTGTTTTCATCTCTCTCATATATGGTCTGTGTGTTTTACCTTTTCCTTGCCCGAATAAAGCCAGCATTTAGTCTCAATGAGCCGTTAAAAGCTCCCTTTTGTTGTGGTTTTGCTGGGTTTTATCTACCAGAAAACCCCCAGGCAGCCGCACCTCCTTTTGTTACCGACAGCCTTTGTTTCAACCCGAGACACCATGCAATTGGATCAGACCCATTGTCTGATCCTACTGCATTTTTTATATTTAGCAAATGGGAGATACAGCCATATTGTCAAACTGCTTAATTTGATACTAAAAATTTCAGCTTCTTATTTTCTGAAATTACTCAGTTTTGTCCCAATGTGCAATTCAGACCCTCTGACTGGCTGTGCTTCTAACATATAGAAAATATTGGTTTTATAGGCAACCTCACTGAAGGCCGTTGAGGAGGAAACCAGCTAAGTAGCGCTAATAAAATAGTCCTCTCCTAGGTGGGCAAGTCGTGCAGCTATAGGTCACTATTGCCTTGCAGGTGTCTGCTTGCTGCCTCAAGCAAGCACTGAGGAAAGGGCTACAGCTCTAACCTCCAACTCTCCCAAGTAGGGCTTGCTGTAATTGAGGATACCAGTGGCCTCTTGAAATACAGAAGTGCTGTGTTGGAGCACTTCAAGTCTGTAGAATCTGTGAAAATGGGGTATGTGATTCAGTTAAGATGTAGCATTGTAATATTAGTAAAATTAAAACTTGATATTTCTACAGAAAATTGTCAGTTCAATTTTTTGCCATCATCATTGCTTAAAATTGCTACTTTCAGATGTCCTTTTTCCACACCTTACCCTGTCTGAAACGCTTCAGTTTACGCCTCATCCTCCCACACTCTCCCCACATCTCTAGTCCTGCCTCTCTCCCTTGAACCAACAGAAAGTTGCACTTGATTTATTTCGGGTCAGAAAGAAAACAGCCATCATATCCTTCTGTTCTTTGACTTGTACAGATTTGTTGTGATTTTATGACTTGTAATGTTGATTTTTAAAAAAGAATTTATCAACATTTATTGGTTAAACAAAATGTTAATAAGCCTGTTATGACTTAGTCTGTACTATTAATTCCATTG
>NW_010427237.1:9247-9983 GCF_000710305.1 Buceros rhinoceros silvestris | reverse complement strand
TCAGCAGGACTTTATGTCTGAATAAGGGCTATTGAATTTTGAGCCTGTATGAGGAAGGTTATCTTGCAAACAGAAGGGCAAGAAATACTATAGCTTTTTTTGTGTAAAAGATGTAATGGATCTGAGAGGCTTTTCATGTGACCTTAGATGCTGAGAACAACAATATGTGGAATATTAACTATGCAATGGAAAGAAATTTCCATGCTGCAGGCTGAATGAGACCTAGATGAAATCTGTTGTGGGTACAGTAATTATTATAATTATTTACCAAACTTTGTCTGTGCTGTAATTTACTCTGTGGTATGTGACAGGAGACACAAAACCATGACTGTCAGAGTTGTATAAAACTCTTTACTGTTTGGTACATTTGAAAATAAGAAAGAGAATAATTCTGCACGTCTAAGTTCAGATGATAAATTGGATATGAAAGCAAGGATGTGAACTCAGTGAGCTGTGAAGATGTGTGTCTGTCTATAAATTTATTATGTATATCCTTAAGCATACAAGGATAAGTTTGATCAAATGGATAATGCACTTGTAAATCAGATAACTGGATTATTGGTGTTCTCAATGGAAATTTTAAATCTCAACTAAAGAAACATGTTGTTTCACCCAATCTAGGTCCTGTTTCATTCAAGCAGTTTTTCTGTGAGAATGAAGACTCAGGGGTGCATACACAGGAGTGTTTGAATATGCTGTTTGTATCTATTTTTCACAGCAAGAAAACTGCTTGTTT
>NW_010427237.1:1311-9111 GCF_000710305.1 Buceros rhinoceros silvestris | reverse complement strand
TTCCTGTAAGCAGGAGCTGAAATTCTGTCTCAATCAGGAAGTTTCTGAGTGTCTCTTGTCAGCTGCTGAATATTTTGAACTCTGGCTGATGTCGTGGCATCTCAGCAGCATGCAAGAGCAACTCATTGCCTCATAAAACAGGGCTTTAACCAGAGAAAATATAGCAACACATTAGCTTGATAGTTAAAGCTGTCTCTAGGGTAGTGAAAGATACAGACTTAAATTGTCTCAGGAAATGGAGTAAATTTACTGCGGACACATTTTGACTTTTTGATTGTTCTACAAGAGGCTACTGCCTCAATAATAGCTCTTACCTCCATACTCTGCGTGGAAATTTGTTGTGCTTGGGTGTGTGAGGACAATGTCTATTCAACAAGCAGACAAACACATAGGGTTTGTTCCCAAGGACATGTAATTACACTGGTTATTCCAACCTGAGACAAAGCAGAACATAAAACTGTAGGCATGCAGGAGATCTTCAGGTAAAAACCAAACATCTTAAATGAATCAAAGAAGCTCGAAGGATAGATCTCTAGTATTTATCTGCAGGGGATACCCTCCAGGACTCCCGTTCTTGGCAGGCCCCAGCCGCCCCGTGCCCAGGTCTGTGATGTCCGGAGGTAGAGCAGCGACTCTTTCATGGGCACCCCCTTGCCGTGGGGAAAGAGCTTGTGTGCCCTTGCGAGGTTGAGCGATGTGCTGGTAGTGGCATGTGCCTCCAGTAGGGTCTCCCAAGCCAGACAGGTCTCAACTGAAGGGTCAGACAAAGTGTGTCCATGGGCAGGATGGGCTCACTAGCCTTCGGGCAACCATCCTGGGAGAAGGACAACTCTGACTCCAAACCCGGGCAGATGGAGCTCATTTAGCCTTGTAAGGCATCCATCTAAGAGAAGGATACTCTGACCAAACCTACAACCCGAGGACTTCGCTGTCACCGTCCAAGCTCGCTAGGCCCTGGCAGATGAACCTCAGGTGTAAAGGGTGGAGCCAGTTCCACACACGCTGCGCCTCACCTAAAAAATCCACCACGCAGGCCCGAAGGGTGCACTCATCGCTAGCAGTGAGCGTGGGAAAAGCCCTTCCCAGATCTTTGTTCGCGAAGCCAAGCCATGATGATGATGATGATGATCTGCAGGGGAATTCTTAATTATAGTATTGGATTGTTTGTCAAGATTTATTTAATCAGACTTTTATTTAAAAATCTGGGCATATGCAGAAACACAGATTTATGGATCTTGAAGAGCTCAAAGTGTAATAGCAAGTTCTCATGAAGATATAGCTTTTGGGGGCAGATGAGAATGGATTTTCAGCATTTCAATTGATACAGATACTTTCAGCTTACACTGAAATCTCAAAGAAATGGCTTAGATTCCTTACAGGACCTTAGGTGGTTGATTTCTGCATAGACTTGATTGACTAATAACTTAGCTAACAAACTAAATATATTTACCATAGTCATCTTTCCTTGTTTAGTCAGCTGTACGTCTGAATATTAGTAAGCGTACCATGGTTTGTCGTGTATATACTCATTTAGGCAAGCTGAGGCTACAGCCCATTCATTCTAGCAGTTATAGAAAATGTACAAATGAAGTTTAATTTCTTTGACTGAACTTCTTTAGGTGTCAAATTGGTAACATCGTCACTTTAAATACAAAAGGACAACTTTTCTCTTCATTAACTGGAAGTTAGACTGTTACATAGAGCCTGGTTTGCAATAGTCTGCATTTACCAGGATGTTTATACCAACCATTTATAAATTATTTGAGTTAGAATTGTTGTTTACCTTGTACAACTCATATGATTTATCAGTAGTTTCCTTTTACTCAGAAGAGCATTGCAGCATGCTTTCAGCATATGCCTTCAGCTGATTGCAAGAAAACCTTCATCACAAGTGGGATTCATGCTAAAATATTCATGTGTGCCGTGATTTCTACAATAGCTTGTGTTAGACACTCCCACAAAGGCCTGCTATCAATCCTCATGATAAATGCAATCAAGCTCAGATGCATGTGTACTTTGTATTTCAGTGAATGTGAAGAAATGTTTTCTCAGGAAGCCAATATCTGAGGTCAATACTTATCCCATTGGATAATAAATTGTGCTATTCATCTCAGCAGAGATCAATATTTCCTCAGTGGATTGGTAAGATAAAAGTGATTTGGTCTAACTTTAGCCTACGCTGCATCAAATGTGGATATTCTTACTTCTACTAATGTTTCACAGAGGTTAATTGCAACATTCTTAGATAACTTGACAGCCAGATATGACCCAAGGAAATAATGATAAAATGTATCTTTTCTATGTAACACTTTGTATTTATGATGGTGCAGTGCAAAGTTAAGTAGATAAGATTATATAAGTTAGAATAACTTCAGTGAAGCTGAATTAATGTGCAGCACTTCAAGTTAGAATTGGTAATAGCATCCTTAATTAGACTATACATCTCACCTCGCACATGCACGCATGCAAAGAAACAATCATACCTTAAATGCTTCTGATTTTTATTAATCCTAAAGACTGAGGGTACTGCAGTGTACTGAAATTGGACTATAAGAAACCTAAGAAAAAGGAAATAATCAGAGATGCAGAATTTTGTTAGAATTGATCATGACCTGTATATATTGTCACGTCATTAGCTTAGCTAATGGTGGATGTTATCATATACTCAAAAAGAGAAGACTTTTATAAACACATTTAAATAAAGGAAGTCTAGACTTTTGCTAATTTTTAAAGAATTAAAAAATATGGATGCAAATGCTGCTGTTATCCAAATAACCCTTTTATAGAAATGAGAAACTGTAACCTTTCGGTACTCTAGAAATTCTTCTTCTGTACTGACCCTGTGTGATATGAAAAACCCTATTTCCACTATGTCTATTTCAGTCAGGAGGCACCAGAAATCATTCTTGTCATTCACCTGGATGAATGTAAGAAGAAACAGTATTTTCATGTAACTGCAACTTCCCAAAATTCTTGTCTGTATTTTTTTTTTTTAAACATTTGGTTTTGGTTTTGTCTTATTAGACAAGAAAATAATAAAGGAGAATAATCTCACTGTGAAATATCAAATTGTTCTTTAGCAAAAGTGGCAAAAATGCAATGTTATTTGATGGCATCTAGTGATTTAACTATAACTCCTCATCCCATTATGCATATTTCTTTTAATTAAATAGGTTCCCCGAATGACTTTAAAGGAAATGAATGAGTATTTCACTAGTTGTTTGCACCTATAGCCTTCGCAATGGAAGCTTGTTTTAAAAAGACAAACACTCACTTCCTAAAAAGAACTACAGCTTAGTAGAAGAATATGGCTGATGTTGTATCACATACTGTGCAACAATTTCAGTAGAGAAAGAATAGGATTGGGAAAGCAGGTAGCAAATTAGATTGATGTGTTGTCCTCGACATACTGGCATTTTCATTTCTGAGGCCTACCAAGTCCAAAACAAAACCATTTTTTATACTTGTTCAAAATCTCAAGAGAAATTAGTTCAGGTGGTCTCAGCCCAGTTTTTCATGTACAAGAGGACACATCAAAAAGCTGTCTTGTGTTGATAGTAATTCATCACTCTTGTCTGTGAAAAGCCATGGGATTACAAGCATGGAGAGAAAAAAAGTACTGCTAACCACATTTTTTTTCACCAGCTATCTCTCTCTGGCCTGTTTTTTATGAATATATGAGCAGATGTGTCAAGGGAGGGAATGAAGATCATGTCTTCATGATTATCAAGGACTGGTTTTTAATTCATCTTTCCTGCTCCTTGCTTCTGACTGAATCTCAATATAATGAAACGAAATCTCAAAGTATGGAAAGCAAAACAATATTCTTTAACTTAAAGAAGAGCGGCTAGTGAAAAATATAATTCACTAAAGAACACTGATGAGATGTTTAAAATGTAATCAAGCAGCATGTCGTTGTGTACGGTTTAGTTCTTTTAATCTCCTAAAATGACCTTGGGAAAATTAGAACACTTGAAAATGTGGCATCTTCAATAAGTCTTTTTCTTCAGGAGTAACAAAGGAGACAAGAGAGATTACTGATATAAATATGTTCAAGTTAAAAGATGTCTACTGAGGAATATCTATATTAAGAATACAGTTCAGTTTTCAATGTTGTCAGAGACATACCTTTGTAGATGTTACAATGTCACACCACAATGTGCAAAATCATTTTCAGTGGCTGTTTTATTCCTTTCTATTCTTTCTGTCCTCCTGAACTCATTTTGTATAATTCTGATGAGGGGCAGGAGCTTCATCATCATGATGACAGGAAAAAGAAAGACCTGTACTGTTCACGTTTCCCTAAAGCTCTGGCAGACAAGGACAGAACACAACCTAACTTACTAAAAATGCTCATCTGGATGGCCACAGCAGATCATGGAAAAGAAATTCAACTATAGGGCAATGCTTGTTAGCAGTTGCTTCCTAACACTACTAAAGATAGGCGAGTGTGAATTTCTGCCACTTTGTATTTTTTCCTTGGGACATACAAGAGATTAGCCTAGACACAAGTGAGATAGATAGAGCTGAGGTAGAGAGGGAGGACATATAAGGCAGTGAAGAAGAGAAGTTGTTTTATTCAAGAGCATGTTTTGATCTGTTGACAATGTCACAATCAGTATACATGGCACAATAATTAGTTCACATTAACTAACATTGAATGGATGGCTTCAATAAAAATTCATTATAATATCTGTTGGAGAAAATGCACTTAATTGATAATAATACAACAAACGTTTAGAAAAAAGGACTCTATAACAGCCCTTGAAACTGTTTATTCTGACAAAGTCTATGATGTTTAGAAACAGTGCAATATCATCCTCTGAAGTATTTGAGTATTTGTAAAATAAAGTAATTCATATCCTATTCACTAAATACTGTTTCCAATGACCATGATATGGGTAGGCATATAAATCTAAATCATGCATTTAAATGGCAAAGTGGGAGATTGCTCAAAAGCTTATCAGCAAATATGCAATTTTCATATTAGGTTGGAAAGAAATTCATATGTTTAGTCTGCAAGTAGCACTGGCAGAAAAAAGTAGCTGCTTCACACAGCTGTAATTTGGAGGGTCTGTACCACGTGTCTCTCATTATCTAATATTTATGTATAATTTGGATGTATATCAAGAAAGAATATAAATATTATTTCTTAGTGGACTGGATACATTGTGACAAAAAGATCCAGCCAAAGGATTCATTTATTGGTATAATTTAGTAACTTAATATTCCTTTTAGGTTCCCATACACAACGTTAATAGAAATACATATGTGTATTATATGTAAATTGTTCTAGGAGAGACATTTTCAATAGATCCAGTGGTATTACACTCATCTTTTACTGTTTAGATGTAGTCATGAACCTGACAGACCTAGCAGTTATGTTTGCAGTTGACTTTTCTTGACAGAATTCTCAAGAGAATCACAATTTTTGAGCAATTTGACTGTATTATTTGATTTTCAGAAGCTACATGAAGAGCTTTTACTTTGAAGTAAAACGTTAATATTAGATGTGCATGCAAAACATGAAATCCCGATAATACTCCTGTGGTTTTCGAAAACCCATAATACTCAGTCCTAAATCAGTCTGTAAGCCCAGTTCATGATAGCATATGGACATTGGATGGCTAAATTCTAGCTTGTTCTGTTAATTACTATTACAATTATTATTAAAATTAATATGATTAATTATTAATAGTATTAACCAATGCAATCTCTACTAAATGTAACCCATCTCCTGCCTCCTGCCTCCCTTCTTGTCATTAACATTTGCTGTGCTCCGGTTTACTTTGCAGCCCACTGGCAGTACACTATAGCAATGTAACTGAATCAGTAGAGAACTGCACCACTTTGAGTAAGAAATGATAGCCAGGAGTAAGAGGGCAAAAAATGGGCTCAAAATTAAGTTGGCTTTGTTGCTGAAACCTGTGTGTTTGTACAATTCACCCAAACATCTCTAAGAAAGCAGGTAGGAAATCTATTACTTGCATTCATTAAAGAAAGTAGCTGGTCTTTACCTGGGTTCTTTTCTTGTGCTAGTTTCTAAATAACATTTGTAATTTCTCAAACAAACAAACAAACAAAAAGTGTTCATTTTATTCATATAAAGAATATAAAAGCAAAAACTTTTCACAGAAAACATTTTCTGTACAAAGTTAATAACATATAAACATACATAAAAATAGACTGTTCTCAGAAGGACAATATGTTACCATAAATTGATGTTACACCATCTGCAACAGTAAATAATGACTAGCATTATTTAAATTAAGCATTATAGCTTGTTTCGCTCACTATATGTATTTCAGCATTGCTGGACAGTAAGCAAAGATTTTCAAGGGAGAATAAAAAGCCAAATAGTTTCTTTTTCTCTATGTCTATCAATTTTTTTTTTATATAATTTGAGTGCTGAAAGGAGTTTGTAGTGAGGTGGGGGTCAGACTCTTCTCCCACGTAACAAGTGACAGGACTAGAGGAAACAGCTTCAAGTTGCTCCAGGGGAGATTTAGGTTGGATACTAAGAAGAATTTCTTTACAGAAAGGTTTGTGAAACGTTGGAACAGGCTGCCCAGGGATGTGGTGGAGTCGTTGTGTCTAGAAGTATTTAAAAGACATGAAGATGTGGCACTGAGGGTCATGGTCTAGGGGTCTTGGCAGTTCAGGGTGTCTCAGGTGATCTTAAAGGTCTCTTCCAACCAAAATGATTCTGTGACTGTGAGAACAACATGGTCATTCACAACAATAATGATATGCTGTTGTTTTAGGAATATGCATATTGTTGCAGGGAACAGTTCAGGATATCAAGAAGGTATTTTAAACTGCAAATCTCCATAGAAAAATGAAATGAAGACTAAGAGGTTAGGAATAGTGGGAGGGAAGAAATCATTTTTTTAAGAAAGAAACCTGTTGTGTAATCTGACTCCCAGTTAAATCATAGAGTCCCCTTCAGACTGCGTAAATCAAGAATTCTTTATAAACAGGACATCTATCCTGCAGCTGTAATGATATATTCATTTTTCAAATATTTTTAGCTTAGTTTTCCAGTAAAAAAAATAAAGTTAAAAGTTTGATCTTGGATCAAGACTTTGTTCAATAGGTTCAGTTCAGCGTAGTGTAGTTTCTGCCAGGAATTTTCAGGATTCATTTGTACTCGTTGTACTTTGCAACATTCTTCAAGGACAGAAGTTAGAAAGGAAGAGACTATTTGGTTGAACAGTAGTTAAAATTATGCATCATGACTATGAAAGAGAATTGACATGAATTAGCCAGCCAAGAAATACGGCCCATAGAGGAGAAGAGGCTTATGAGTCATTTGAGTAATAACTCTCTTGAGGCCTGTGGCTGCACTAGGGACACAATTAATGTCCAAGTGTCCTGAATCAGAGTATTTCATTGTGTCTTTTAATTTTGTTCTTATAGAAGATGAAATCCATGTTGATGTATTAGCATTGCACATAAGATGGAAAAACAGACTTTATATCTTATAAAATACAATCCTGTCCCAGTTTGAGCTAAACTTCCCGGTTTGAGCTAACTTCCTTGTTTTGGGTAATGGACAAATAGGATTATTCCATGCAAATATGATAATTCCGCATTTAATTGGTTAAGAGAGTCAGGTGCAATGTTACGTGTCAAGGCTTTAAAAACGCAGCAGCTCAGAGGAGTGTCCTCTCTCGGACTTCCGGACTCCATGAAGGGAGCACCTCCTCCCAGATCGCTGGCTGCCGAAACCAGGCCTGCTAGGCCCGACCTGCCGAAAGCCTGAAGGTCTGCCGGCATCCCCCCCCGACCCCCCCTCCA
>NW_010427237.1:0-1284 GCF_000710305.1 Buceros rhinoceros silvestris | reverse complement strand
GGCACCCCCCCCGGATCGCCCTTCGAGCTCCCGGGCAGCGGCACGCAGGGAGCCGAGTATTCCCACGAACCGACCTGCCAACCGGCCAGCCCGAGAGCGGCCTGAGACCAAGCCGAGGCCTGAAGGCCTGCACCTCGAGATTGCTTGAGAACTACAGACTATAGACTCCGAACTGCACTCGCCGTGAGTTCTTGTCTGAATTGGGTGAGGATATTCGAATTCCCTGAACTCTGTGTCGTGCCGAGAGGTTCCTTTTTTCCCTCTGCTGGAAATCGGCTGCCCACTGGCACCGGCCACACCGCCCCCCCTCCCAGCGCGAGAGGAATCCAACTAGGCCGGAGCGAACCAAGGTTTTTGCATTCTTATCTTGCCGTTGGCTGCCTGCCCAGAGCACCAATCTTGAAAATGAACAGTTTGTGTAAACTTTCACTTCTTTTTTTTTCCTTATGTCCCTCAGTTTGTAACTATATGCATATATATATAAAATAGAGTATAGTCATGTGGATTTATCGTTTATTAAAAGTTAGTTTCAGTTTTTCCGAACGCAGACCAAGGTGTGAATTTCTTCCTTCCCCTTTAAACCCCTTCTGTCTGTCTCCAACGAGACAAAAGGGGGTCCTTTAAGGGAATTCGAGGAGTTGTTTTACCTCAGTCCCTCGACCCTTAACAAATCCTGAAAAAAAAAAAAGAAAGAAAAATATGAAATTAAGAAAATTATGAAATTATGCCACAAAAAAGGCTCAGGGGGATCTGGTATATGGATAACTGAAGGGAGGGTACAAACAGGACAGAGCCAGGCTCTTCTCAGCAGTGACAGGACCATAGGCAATGGATGTAAACTGAAACATAGGAGGTTCCTTCTGAACATCAGCAAATAGTTTTTCGCTGTGAGGGTGACAAAGCTGTGGCACAGGTTACTCAGAGAGGTAGCGGTGTCTCCATCCTTGAGGATATTCAAAACCTGGCAGAACATGGTCCTGGGCAACCGTCTCTAGGGGGCTGTGCTTGAGCAGGTGTGTTGGACCAGATAACCTCTGGGGGTCCTTTCCAACCTCAACCTTTTCTGTGATTCTATGAAAATCCTTTGCTATTTATGGTGTTAATAGGTCAGGCAAATTAACATCCTCTGAGGTCAGCTTCTGCATCCCTGTCGTGGTTTGAAAAAGGAGGCATTCCCCCACTGAAAGGGATGCGACGGACCGGTGAGTCTTGGCTTGGAATCCAGCCAAAGCCCACACAGAAACTTTTGATGTTCATTAGTCGGGCTAGGAAGATAATAACACA
>NW_010427236.1:58895-60137 GCF_000710305.1 Buceros rhinoceros silvestris | reverse complement strand
CACCCCCCACCCCAGTATAATTTGGTACTAGGAAAAATTATGACAATATGATTAATATGTATTCTGAAAGATCTGTGACTATTGTATCTATGGCCTTATTTGAAATAACTGTCATTTCACACCTTTATTGATTCATTCAATGCCAAGTTCAGTTCTGGAGTAAACAGATGTGACTCTCACCGAAGTGAACATACCTGCCTTTAGAACAAATCTGGTCCTTCGTAACAGACTATGGATATAACACCTGCAGAAACTGAGGATCTCAGTGTTACTTTCTGAGTGAGATTGAGGAAAGTCATTCATCAAATATTTTACCAGATGCGGATTCTTGTAAGTACTTTAAGTATTTCTATGTATTTCTTGTGTATGCTATTCAGCGTATGTCTTCAAAAAGGGATTCATCACCTTGGTGACCCAGGTTTTGCCTAATGGTATATGAGCTCTTACAGAGTATCATCCTCCCTGTTAGAAAGTTAGTTCTTTGCGTATAATGTCTCCAAATTATACTAGCATTAGAGAGAGATTGTTTTTATGAGCGGAAGTCAGGATATCACTCATATTAATTGGCTAGGTCATAAAGCTGTAAATTGATGAAACTAACTACTGTTCTAAGGGGAATACTATGGTAATGGATTTTAAGAAGACATCTGATTCTTGGGATTATATTATCTGGACTGACCCTTCAATAGCTGAGAGATTACTGCAGTGCTTTGTAATTTCCTAACCACAGCAGTGCTAGCCATTTTCAATGCAGTCTGTGCAGCCTACAAACTCTCACCAGCACTCGCCCACCAGATGTAACGCATCAGGCCGGATGAGTAACAAATGCCAACAACTAGTTTTCTTTGCTGTTGTGGTACTTCACCTCTGAAAACCTGTGCATTTCACTTGGAGATCAGATACAGAGATCTGAGCAGTGTACTATTTAGTGTGGAAATTGCTCACTTCAGATCCCTGGGACCAGTCATTCAGTGTTCAGCTGCCCCACACAATGCAAGTAAACTATGAGGAGGCTTAAAACTAAACTAACAAGTTAGGTACTGTTGAGCTAATAAGAAAATAGGTTTCACTGGACTAGAAGAGGGAACCAATTAGTGGTTCTAAAGAGTGGCTCTAAAGACTACTTCTGTATAAAATAGTTATGAGAGAAAAAAACAATCTAACAAGGGGTTGAGGGCCTAATTATTAGCTTACAGTGATATTACCTCGTCACCCTTTGGCCAAGGCTGGCCAAACACACAA